>NW_028114959.1:0-79348 GCF_964273445.1 Streptopelia decaocto
TTTCCAATTTTTGTCCCAATTCTTCCCATTCCCATTGAAACTTTTCAAATCCCTCTCAAAATTGTTGAAATTCTGTTGAAGCTTTTAAAATTCTCTCTAGAATTTTCAAAATCCATGTCCACATGTTTACAATTTCACGTCAAAAAATTGCTAAAATTCCAGTTGAAATTTTTTCAAAGTCCCTTAAAAATTTTCCAATTTTTGTCCCAATTCTTCCCATTCCCATTGAAACTTTTCAAATCCCTCTCAAAATTGTTGAAATTCTCTTGAAGCTTTTAAAATTCTCTCTAGAATTTTCAAAATCCATGTCCACATGTTTACAATTTCACGTCAAAAAATTGCTAAAATTCCAGTTGAAATTTTTTCAAAGTCCCTTAAAAATTTTCCAATTTTTGTCCCAATTCTTCCCATTCCCATTGAAACTTTTCAAATCCCTCTCCAAATTGTTGAAATTCTGTTGAAGCTTTTAAAATTCTCTCTAGAATTTTCAAAATCCATGTCCACATGTTTACAATTTCACGTCAAAAAATTGCTAAAATTCCAGTTGCAATTTTTTCAAAGTCCCTTAAAAATTTTCCAATTTTTGTCCCAATTCTTCCCATTCCCATTGAAACTTTTCAAATCCCTCTCCAAATTGTTGAAATTCTCTTGAAGCTTTTAAAATTCTCTCTAGAATTTTCAAAATCCATGTCCACATGTTTACAATTTCACGTCAAAAAATGGCTAAAATTCCAGTTTAAATTTTTTCAAAGTCCCTTAAAAATTTTCCAATTTTTGTCCCAATTCTTCCCATTCCCATTGAAACTTTTCAAATCCCTCTCAAAATTGTTGAAATTCTCTTGAAGCTTTTAAAAATCTCTCTAGAATTTTCAAAATCCATGTCCACATGTTTACAATTTCACGTCAAAAAATGGCTAAAATTCCAGTTGCAATTTTTTCAAAGTCCCTTAAAAATTTTCCAATTTTTGTCCCAATTCTTCCCATTCCCATTGAAACTTTTCAAATCCCTCTCAAAATTGTTGAAATTCTCTTGAAGCTTTTAAAATTCTCTCTAGAATTTTCAAAATCCATGTCCACATGTTTACAATTTCACGTCAAAATTTGCTAAAATTCCAGTTGAAATTTTTCAAAGTCCCTTAAAAATTTTCCAATTTTTGTCCCAATTCTTCCCATTCCCATTGAAACTTTTCAAATCCCTCTCAAAATCGTTGAAATTCTGTTGAAGCTTTTAAAATTCTCTCTAGAATTTTCAAAATCCATGTCCACATGTTTACAATTTCACGTCAAAAAATTGCTAAAATTCCAGTTGAAATTAAGTCCCTTAAAAATTTTCCAATTTTTGTCCCAATTCTTCCCATTCCCATTGAAACTTTTCAAATCCCTCTCAAAATTGTTGAAATTCTGTTGAAGCTTTTAAAATTCTCTCTAGAATTTTCAAATCCACTTCAACATGTTTACGATTTCACGTCAAAAAATTGCTAAAATTCCAGTTGCAATTTTTTCAAAGTCCCTTAAAAATTTTCCAATTTTTGTCCCAATTCTTCCCATTCCCATTGAAACTTTTCAAATCCCTCTCAAAATTGTTGAAATTCTGTTGAAGCTTTTAAAATTCTCTCTAGAAGTTTCAAAATCCATGTCCACATGTTTACAATTTCACGTCAAAAAATTGCTAAAATTCCAGTTGAAATTTTTTCAAAGTCCCTTAAAAATTTTCCAATTTTTGTCCCAATTCTTCCCATTCCCATTGAAACTTTTCAAATCCCTCTCCAAATTGTTGAAATTCTGTTGAAGCTTTTAAAATTCTCTCTAGAATTTTCAAAATCCATGGCCACATGTTTACAATTTCACGTCAAAAAATTGCTAAAATTCCAGTTGCAATTTTTTCAAAGTCCCTTAAAAATTTTCCAATTTTTGTCCCAATTCTTCCCATTCCCATTGAAACTTTTCAAATCCCTCTCAAAATTGTTGAAATTCTGTTGAAGCTTTTAAAATTCTCTCTAGAAGTTTCAAAATCCATGTCCACATGTTTACAATTTCACGTCAAAAAATTGCTAAAATTCCAGTTGAAATTTTTTCAAAGTCCCTTAAAAATTTTCCAATTTTTGTCCCAATTCTTCCCATTCCCATTGAAACTTTTCAAATCCCTCTCCAAATTGTTGAAATTCTCTTGAAGCTTTTAAAATTCTCTCTAGAAGTTTCAAAATCCATGGCCACATGTTTACAATTTCACGTCAAAAAATTGCTAAAATTCCAGTTGAAATTTTTTTAAAGTCCCTTAAAAATTTTCCAATTTTTGTCCCAATTCTTCCCATTCCCATTGAAACTTTTCAAATCCCTCTCAAAATTGTTGAAATTCTGTTGAAGCTTTTAAAAATCTCTCTAGAATTTTCAAAATCCATGTCCACATGTTTACAATTTCACGTCAAAAAATGGCTAAAATTCCAGTTGAAATCTTTTCAAAGTCCCTGAAAAATTTTCCAATTTTTGTCCCAATTCTTCCCATTCCCATTGAAACTTTTCAAATCCCTCTCAAAATTGTTGAAATTCTGTTGAAGCTTTTAAAATTCTCTCTAGAATTTTCAAAATCCATGTCCACATGTTTACAATTTCACGTCAAAAAATGGCTAAAATTCCAGTTGCAATTTTTTCAAAGTCCCTTCAAAATTTTCCAATTTTTGTCCCAATTCTTCCCATTCCCATTGAAACTTTTCAAATCCCTCTCAAAATTGTTGAAATTCTCTTGAAGCTTTTAAAATTCTCTCTAGAATTTTCAAAATCCATGGCCACATGTTTACAATTTCACGTCAAAAAATTGCTAAAATTCCAGTTGAAATTTTTTCAAAGTCCCTTAAAAATTTTCCAATTTTTGTCCCAATTCTTCCCATTCCCATTGAAACTTTTTAAATCCCTCTCAAAATTGTTGAAATTCTGTTGAAGCTTTTAAAATTCTCTCTAGAATTTTCAAAATCCACTTCAACATGTTTACAATTTCACGTCAGAAAATGGCTAAAATTCCAGTTGAAATTTTTTCAAAGTCCCTTCAAAATTTTCCAATTTTTGTCCCAATTCTTCCCATTCCCATTGAAACTTTTCAAATCCCTCTCCAAATTGTTGAAATTCTCTTGAAGCTTTTAAAATTCTCTCTAGAATTTTCAAAATCCATGTCCACATGTTTACAATTTCACGTCCAAATTCCTAAAATTCCAGTTGCAATTTTTTCAAAGTCCCTTAAAAATTTTCCAATTTTTGTCCCAATTCTTCCCATTCCCATTGAAACTTTTCAAATCCCTCTCAAAAATGTTGAAATTCTGTTGAAGCTTTTAAAATTCTCTCTAGAATTTTCAAAATCCATGTCCACATGTTTACAATTTCACGTCAAAAAATGGCTAAAATTCCAGTTGAAATGTTTTCAAAGTCCCTTCAAAATTTTCCAATTTTTGTCCCAATTCTTCCCATTCCCATTGAAACTTTTCAAATCCCTCTCAAAATTGTTGAAATTCTGTTGAAGCTTTTAAAATTCTCTCTAGAATTTTCAAAATCCATGTCCACATGTTTACAATTTCACGTCAAAAAATGGCTAAAATTCCAGTTGAAATTTTTTCAAAGTCCCTTAAAAATTTTCCAATTTTTGTCCCAATTCTTCCCATTCCCATTGAAACTTTTCAAATCCCTCTCCAAATTGTTGAAATTCTGTTGAAGCTTATAAAAATCTCTCTAGAATTTTCAAAATCCATGTCCACATGTTTACAATTTCACGTCAAAAAATGGCTAAAATTCCAGTTGAAATTTTTTCAAAGTCCCTTAAAAATTTTCCAATTTTTGTCCCAATTCTTCCCATTCCCATTGAAACTTTTCAAATCCCTCTCCAAATTGTTGAAATTCTGTTGAAGCTTTTAAAATTCTCTCTAGAAGTTTCAAAATCCATGTCCACATGTTTACAATTTCACGTCAAAAAATTGCTAAAATTCCAGTTGAAATTTTTTCAAAGTCCCTTAAAAATTTTCCAATTTTTGTCCCAATTCTTCCCATTCCCATTGAAACTTTTCAAATCCCTCTCAAAATTGTTGAAATTCTCTTGAAGCTTTTAAAATTCTCTCTAGAATTTTCAAAATCCATGTCCACATGTTTACAATTTCACGTCAAAAAATTGCTAAAATTCCAGTTGAAATTTTTTCAAAGTCCCTTAAAAATTTTCCAATTTTTGTCCCAATTCTTCCCATTCCCATTGAAACTTTTCAAATCCCTCTCAAAATTGTTGAAATTCTCTTGAAGCTTTTAAAATTCTCTAGAATTTTCAAAATCCATGTCCACATGTTTACAATTTCACGTCAAAAAATTGCTAAAATTCCAGTTGCAATTTTTCAAAGTCCCTTAAAAATTTTCCAATTTTTGTCCCAATTCTTCCCATTCCCATTGAAACTTTTCAAATCCCTCTCCAAATTGTTGAAATTCTGTTGAAGCTTTTAAAATTCTCTCTAGAATTTTCAAAATCCATGTCCACATGTTTACAATTTCACGTCAAAAAATTGCTAAAATTCCAGTTGAAATTTTTTCAAAGTCCCTTAAAAATTTTCCAATTTTTGTCCCAATTCTTCCCATTCCCATTGAAACTTTTCAAATCCCTCTCAAAATTGTTGAAATTCTGTTGAAGCTTTTAAAATTCTCTCTAGAATTTTCAAAATCCACTTCAACATGTTTACAATTTCACGTCAAAAAATGGCTAAAATTCCAGTTGAAATTTTTTCAAAGTCCCTTAAAAATTTTCCAATTTTTGTCCCAATTCTTCCCATTCCCATTGAAACTTTTCAAATCCCTCTCCAAATTGTTGAAATTCTGTTGAAGCTTTTAAAATTCTCTCTAGAATTTTCAAAATCCATGTCCACATGCTTACAATTTCACGTCCAAATTGCTAAAATTCCAGTTGAAATTTTTTCAAAGTCCCTTAAAAATTTTCCAATTTTTGTCCCAATTCTTCCCATTCCCATTGAAACTTTTCAAATCCCTCTCAAAATTGTTGAAATTCTGTTGAAGCTTTTAAAATTCTCTCTAGAATTTTCAAAATCCACTTCAACATGTTTACAATTTCATGTCAGAAAATGGCTAAAATTCCAGTTGAAATTTTTTCAAAGTCCCTTAAAAATTTTCCAATTTTTGTCCCAATTCTTCCCATTCCCATTGAAACTTTTCAAATCCCTCTCCAAATTGTTGAAATTCTCTTGAAGCTTTTAAAATTCTCTCTAGAATTTTCAAAATCCATGTCCACATGTTTACAATTTCACGTCAAAAAATTGCTAAAATTCCAGTTTAAATTTTTTCAAAGTCCCTTAAAAATTTTCCAATTTTTGTCCCAATTCTTCCCATTCCCATTGAAACTTTTCAAATCCCTCTCAAAATTGTTGAAATTCTGTTGAAGCTTTTAAAATTCTCTCTAGAATTTTCAAAATCCACTTCAACATGTTTACAATTTCACGTCAGAAAATGGCTAAAATTCCAGTTGAAATTTTTTCAAAGTCCCTTAAAAATTTTCCAATTTTTGTCCCAATTCTTCCCATTCCCATTGAAACTTTTCAAATCCCTCTCCAAATTGTTGAAATTCTGTTGAAGCTTTTAAATTCTCTCTAGAATTTTCAAAATCCATGTCCACATGTTTACAATTTCACGTCAAAAAATTGCTAAAATTCCAGTTGCAATTTTTTCAAAGTCCCTTAAAAATTTTCCAATTTTTGTCCCAATTCTTCCCATTCCCATTGAAACTTTTCAAATCCCTCTCCAAATTGTTGAAATTCTGTTGAAGCTTTTAAAATTCTCTCTAGAATTTTCAAAATCCATGTCCACATGTTTACAATTTCACGTCAAAAAATTGCTAAAATTCCAGTTGCAATTTTTTCAAAGTCCCTTAAAATTTTCCAATTTTTGTCCCAATTCTTCCCATTCCCATTGAAACTTTTCAAATCCCTCTCAAAATTGTTGAAATTCTCTTGAAGCTTTTAAAAATCTCTCTAGAATTTTCAAAATCCATGTCCACATGTTTACAATTTCACGTCAAAAAATGGCTAAAATTCCAGTTGCAATTTTTTCAAAGTCCCTTCAAAATTTTCCAATTTTTGTCCCAATTCTTCCCATTCCCATTGAAACTTTTCAAATCCCTCTCAAAATTGTTGAAATTCTCTTGAAGCTTTTAAAATTCTCTCTAGAATTTTCAAAATCCATGGCCACATGTTTACAATTTCACGTCAAAAAATTGCTAAAATTCCAGTTGAAATTTTTTCAAAGTCCCTTAAAAATTTTCCAATTTTTGTCCCAATTCTTCCCATTCCCATTGAAACTTTTCAAATCCCTCTCCAAATTGTTGAAATTCTGTTGAAGCTTTTAAAATTCTCTCTAGAATTTTCAAAATCCATGTCCACATGTTTACAATTTCACGTCAAAAAATTGCTAAAATTCCAGTTGCAATTTTTTCAAAGTCCCTTAAAAATTTTCCAATTTTTGTCCCAATTCTTCCCATTCCCATTGAAACTTTTCAAATCCCTCTCCAAATTGTTGAAATTCTGTTGAAGCTTTTAAAATTCTCTCTAGAATTTTCAAAATCCATGTCCACATGTTTACAATTTCACGTCAAAAAATTGCTAAAATTCCAGTTGCAATTTTTTCAAAGTCCCTTCAAAATTTTCCAATTTTTGTCCCAATTCTTCCCATTCCCATTGAAACTTTTCAAATCCCTCTCAAAATTGTTGAAATTCTCTTGAAGCTTTTAAAATTCTCTCTAGAATTTTCAAAATCCATGTCCACATGCTTACAATTTCACGTCCAAATTGCTAAAATTCCAGTTGAAATTTTTTCAAAGTCCCTTAAAAATTTTCCAATTTTTGTCCCAATTCTTCCCATTCCCATTGAAACTTTTCAAATCCCTCTCAAAATTGTTGAAATTCTGTTGAAGCTTTTAAAATTCTCTCTAGAATTTTCAAAATCCATGTCGACATGTTTACAATTTCACGTCAAAAAATGGCTAAAATTCCAGTTGAAATTTTTTCAAAGTCCCTTAAAAATTTTCCAATTTTTGTCCCAATTCTTCCCATTCCCATTGAAACTTTTCAAATCCCTCTCCAAATTGTTGAAATTCTCTTGAAGCTTTTAAAATTCTCTCTAGAATTTTCAAAATCCATGTCCACATGTTTACAATTTCACGTCAAAAAATTGCTAAAATTCCAGTTTAAATTTTTTCAAAGTCCCTTAAAAATTTTCCAATTTTTGTCCCAATTCTTCCCATTCCCATTGAAACTTTTCAAATCCCTCTCAAAATTGTTGAAATTCTCTTGAAGCTTTTAAAATTCTCTCTAGAATTTTCAAAATCCATGTCCACATGTTTACAATTTCACGTCAAAAAATTGCTAAAATTCCAGTTGAAATTTTTTCAAAGTCCCTTAAAAATTTTCCAATTTTTGTCCCAATTCTTCCCATTCCCATTGAAACTTTTCAAATCCCTCTCAAAATTGTTGAAATTCTCTTGAAGCTTTTAAAATTCTCTAGAATTTTCAAAATCCATGTCCACATGTTTACAATTTCACGTCAAAAAATTGCTAAAATTCCAGTTGAAATTTTTTCAAAGTCCCTTAAAAATTTTCCAATTTTTGTCCCAATTCTTCCCATTCCCATTGAAACTTTTCAAATCCCTCTCCAAATTGTTGAAATTCTGTTGAAGCTTTTAAAATTCTCTCTAGAATTTTCAAAATCCATGTCCACATGTTTACAATTTCATGTCAAAAAATTGCTAAAATTCCAGTTGAAATTTTTTCAAAGTCCCTTAAAAATTTTCCAATTTTTGTCCCAATTCTTCCCATTCCCATTGAAACTTTTCAAATCCCTCTCAAAATTGTTGAAATTCTGTTGAAGCTTTTAAAATTCTCTCTAGAATTTTCAAAATCCACTTCAACATGTTTACAATTTCACGTCAAAAAATGGCTAAAATTCCAGTTGAAATTTTTTCAAAGTCCCTTAAAAATTTTCCAATTTTTGTCCCAATTCTTCCCATTCCCATTGAAACTTTTCAAATCCCTCTCAAAATTGTTGAAATTCTGTTGAAGCTTTTAAAATTCTCTAGAATTTTCAAAATCCATGTCCACATGTTTACAATTTCACGTCAAAAAATGGCTAAAATTCCAGTTGCAATTTTTTCAAAGTCCCTTAAAAATTTTCCAATTTTTGTCCCAATTCTTCCCATTCCCATTGAAACTTTTCAAATCCCTCTCCAAATTGTTGAAATTCTGTTGAAGCTTTTAAAATTCTCTCTAGAATTTTCAAAATCCATGTCCACATGTTTACAATTTCACGTCAGAAAATGGCTAAAATTCCAGTTGAAATTTTTTCAAAGTCCCTTAAAAATTTTCCAATTTTTGTCCCAATTCTTCCCATTCCCATTGAAACTTTTCAAATCCCTCTCCAAATTGTTGAAATTCTGTTGAAGCTTTTAAAATTCTCTCTAGAATTTTCAAAATCCATGTCCACATGTTTACAATTTCACGTCAAAAAATTGCTAAAATTCCAGTTGCAATTTTTTCAAAGTCCCTTAAAAATTTTCCAATTTTTGTCCCAATTCTTCCCATTCCCATTGAAACTTTTCAAATCCCTCTCCAAATTGTTGAAATTCTGTTGAAGCTTTTAAAATTCTCTCTAGAATTTTCAAAATCCATGTCCACATGTTTACAATTTCACGTCAAAAAATTGCTAAAATTCCAGTTGCAATTTTTCAAAGTCCCTTAAAAATTTTCCAATTTTTGTCCCAATTCTTCCCATTCCCATTGAAACTTTTCAAATCCCTCTCAAAATTGTTGAAATTCTCTTGAAGCTTTTAAAAATCTCTCTAGAATTTTCAAAATCCATGTCCACATGTTTACAATTTCACGTCAAAAAATGGCTAAAATTCCAGTTGCAATTTTTCAAAGTCCCTTCAAAATTTTCCAATTTTTGTCCCAATTCTTCCCATTCCCATTGAAACTTTTCAAATCCCTCTCAAAATTGTTGAAATTCTCTTGAAGCTTTTAAAATTCTCTCTAGAATTTTCAAAATCCATGGCCACATGTTTACAATTTCACGTCAAAAAATTGCTAAAATTCCAGTTGAAATTTTTTCAAAGTCCCTTAAAAATTTTCCAATTTTTGTCCCAATTCTTCCCATTCCCATTGAAACTTTTCAAATCCCTCTCCAAATTGTTGAAATTCTGTTGAAGCTTTTAAAATTCTCTCTAGAATTTTCAAAATCCATGTCCACATGTTTACAATTTCACGTCAAAAAATTGCTAAAATTCCAGTTGCAATTTTTTCAAAGTCCCTTAAAAATTTTCCAATTTTTGTCCCAATTCTTCCCATTCCCATTGAAACTTTTCAAATCCCTCTCCAAATTGTTGAAATTCTGTTGAAGCTTTTAAAATTCTCTCTAGAATTTTCAAAATCCATGTCCACATGTTTACAATTTCACGTCAAAAAATTGCTAAAATTCCAGTTGCAATTTTTTCAAAGTCCCTTCAAAATTTTCCAATTTTTGTCCCAATTCTTCCCATTCCCATTGAAACTTTTCAAATCCCTCTCAAAATTGTTGAAATTCTCTTGAAGCTTTTAAAATTCTCTCTAGAATTTTCAAAATCCATGTCCACATGCTTACAATTTCACGTCCAAATTGCTAAAATTCCAGTTGAAATTTTTTCAAAGTCCCTTAAAAATTTTCCAATTTTTGTCCCAATTCTTCCCATTCCCATTGAAACTTTTCAAATCCCTCTCAAAATTGTTGAAATTCTGTTGAAGCTTTTAAAATTCTCTCTAGAATTTTCAAAATCCATGTCGACATGTTTACAATTTCACGTCAAAAAATGGCTAAAATTCCAGTTGAAATTTTTTCAAAGTCCCTTAAAAATTTTCCAATTTTTGTCCCAATTCTTCCCATTCCCATTGAAACTTTTCAAATCCCTCTCCAAATTGTTGAAATTCTCTTGAAGCTTTTAAAATTCTCTCTAGAATTTCAAAATCCATGTCCACATGTTTACAATTTCACGTCAAAAAATTGCTAAAATTCCAGTTTAAATTTTTTCAAAGTCCCTTAAAAATTTTCCAATTTTTGTCCCAATTCTTCCCATTCCCATTGAAACTTTTCAAATCCCTCTCAAAATTGTTGAAATTCTGTTGAAGCTTTTAAAATTCTCTCTAGAATTTTCAAAATCCACTTCAACATGTTTACAATTTCACGTCAGAAAATGGCTAAAATTCCAGTTGAAATTTTTTCAAAGTCCCTTAAAAATTTTCCAATTTTTGTCCCAATTCTTCCCATTCCCATTGAAACTTTCAAATCCCTCTCAAAATTGTTGAAATTCTGTTGAAGCTTTTAAAATTCTCTCTAGAATTTTCAAAATCCATGTCCACATGTTTACAATTTCACGTCAAAAAATTGCTAAAATTCCAGTTGCAATTTTTTCAAAGTCCCTTAAAAATTTTCCAATTTTTGTCCCAATTCTTCCCATTCCCATTGAAACTTTTCAAATCCCTCTCCAAATTGTTGAAATTCTGTTGAAGCTTTTAAAATTCTCTCTAGAATTTTCAAAATCCATGTCCACATGTTTACAATTTCACGTCAAAAAATTGCTAAAATTCCAGTTGAAATTTTTTCAAAGTCCCTTAAAAATTTTCCAATTTTTGTCCCAATTCTTCCCATTCCCATTGAAACTTTTCAAATCCCTCTCCAAATTGTTGAAATTCTCTTGAAGCTTTTAAAATTCTCTCTAGAAGTTTCAAAATCCATGTCCACATGTTTACAATTTCACGTCAAAAAATGGCTAAAATTCCAGTTGCAATTTTTTCAAAGTCCCTTCAAAATTTCCAATTTTTGTCCCAATTCTTCCCATTCCCATTGAAACTTTTCAAATCCCTCTCAAAATTGTTGAAATTCTCTTGAAGCTTTTAAAATTCTCTCTAGAATTTTCAAAATCCATGTCCACATGTTTACAATTTCACGTCAAAAAATTGCTAAAATTCCAGTTTAAATTTTTTCAAAGTCCCTTCAAAATTTTCCAATTTTTGTCCCAATTCTTCCCATTCCCATTGAAACTTTTCAAATCCCTCTCAAAATTGTTGAAATTCTGTTGAAGCTTTTAAAATTCTCTCTAGAATTTTCAAAATCCACTTCAACATGTTTACAATTTCACGTCAGAAAATGGCTAAAATTCCAGTTGAAATTTTTTCAAAGTCCCTTCAAAATTTTCCAATTTTTGTCCCAATTCTTCCCATTCCCATTGAAACTTTTCAAATCCCTCTCCAAATTGTTGAAATTCTCTTGAAGCTTTTAAAATTCTCTCTAGAATTTTCAAAATCCATGTCCACATGTTTACAATTTCACGTCCAAATTGCTAAAATTCCAGTTGCAATTTTTTCAAAGTCCCTTAAAAATTTTCCAATTTTTGTCCCAATTCTTCCCATTCCCATTGAAACTTTTCAAATCCCTCTCAAAAATGTTGAAATTCTGTTGAAGCTTTTAAAATTCTCTCTAGAATTTTCAAAATCCATGTCCACATGTTTACAATTTCACGTCAAAAAATTGCTAAAATTCCAGTTGAAATTTTTTCAAAGTCCCTTAAAAATTTTCCAATTTTTGTCCCAATTCTTCCCATTCCCATTGAAACTTTTCAAATCCCTCTCAAAATTGTTGAAATTCTGTTGAAGCTTTTAAAATTCTCTCTAGAAGTTTCAAAATCCATGGCCACATGTTTACAATTTCACGTCAAAAAATTGCTAGAATTCCAGTTGAAATTTTTTCAAAGTCCCTTCAAAATTTTCCAATTTTTGTCCCAATTCTTCCCATTCCCATTGAAACTTTTCAAATCCCTCTCAAAATTGTTGAAATTCTGTTGAAGCTTTTAAAATTCTCTCTAGAATTTTCAAAATCCATGTCCACATGTTTACAATTTCACGTCAAAAAATGGCTAAAATTCCAGTTGAAATTTTTTCAAAGTCCCTTCAAAATTTTCCAATTTTTGTCCCAATTCTTCCCATTCCCATTGAAACTTTTCAAATCCCTCTCAAAATTGTTGAAATTCTGTTGAAGCTTTTAAAATTCTCTCTAGAAGTTTCAAAATCCATGTCCACATGTTTACAATTTCACGTCAAAAAATTGCTAAAATTCCAGTTTAAATTTTTTCAAAGTCCCTTAAAAATTTTCCAATTTTTGTCCCAATTCTTCCCATTCCCATTGAAACTTTTCAAATCCCTCTCAAAATTGTTGAAATTCTCTTGAAGCTTTTAAAATTCTCTCTAGAATTTTCAAAATCCACTTCAACATGTTTACAATTTCACGTCAGAAAATGGCTAAAATTCCAGTTGAAATTTTTTCAAAGTCCCTTCAAAATTTTCCAATTTTTGTCCCAATTCTTCCCATTCCCATTGAAACTTTTCAAATCCCTCTCAAAATTGTTGAAATTCTGTTGAAGCTTTTAAAATTCTCTCTAGAATTTTCAAAATCCATGTCCACATGTTTACAATTTCACGTCCAAATTGCTAAAATTCCAGTTGCAATTTTTTCAAAGTCCCTTAAAAATTTTCCAATTTTTGTCCCAATTCTTCCCATTCCCATTGAAACTTTTCAAATCCCTCTCAAAAATGTTGAAATTCTGTTGAAGCTTTTAAAATTCTCTCTAGAATTTTCAAAATCCATGTCCACATGTTTACAATTTCACGTCAAAAAATTGCTAAAATTCCAGTTTAAATTTTTTCAAAGTCCCTTAAAAATTTTCCAATTTTTGTCCCAATTCTTCCCATTCCCATTGAAACTTTTCAAATCCCTCTCAAAATTGTTGAAATTCTGTTGAAGCTTTTAAAATTCTCTCTAGAATTTTCAAAATCCATGTCCACATGTTTACAATTTCATGTCAGAAAATGGCTAAAATTCCAGTTGAAATTTTTTCAAAGTCCCTTAAAAATTTTCCAATTTTTGTCCCAATTCTTCCCATTCCCATTGAAACTTTTCAAATCCCTCTCCAAATTGTTGAAATTCTCTTGAAGCTTTTAAAATTCTCTCTAGAATTTTCAAAATCCATGGCCACATGTTTACAATTTCATGTCAAAAAATGGCTAAAATTCCAGTTTAAATTTTTTCAAAGTCCCTTAAAAATTTTCCAATTTTTGTCCCAATTCTTCCCATTCCCATTGAAACTTTTCAAATCCCTCTCAAAATTGTTGAAATTCTGTTGAAGCTTTTAAAATTCTCTCTAGAAGTTTCAAAATCCATGTCCACATGTTTACAATTTCACGTCAAAAAATGGCTAGAATTCCAGTTGAAATTTTTTCAAAGTCCCTTCAAAATTTTCCAATTTTTGTCCCAATTCTTCCCATTCCCATTGAAACTTTTCAAATCCCTCTCAAAATTGTTGAAATTCTGTTGAAGCTTTTAAAATTCTCTCTAGAATTTTCAAAATCCATGTCCACATGTTTACAATTTCACGTCAAAAAATTGCTAAAATTCCAGTTGAAATTTTTTCAAAGTCCCTTCAAAATTTTCCAATTTTTGTCCCAATTCTTCCCATTCCCATTGAAACTTTTCAAATCCCTCTCAAAATTGTTGAAATTCTGTTGAAGCTTTTAAAATTCTCTCTAGAAGTTTCAAAATCCATGTCCACATGTTTACAATTTCACGTCAAAAAATTGCTAAAATTCCAGTTTAAATTTTTTCAAAGTCCCTTAAAAATTTTCCAATTTTTGTCCCAATTCTTCCCATTCCCATTGAAACTTTTCAAATCCCTCTCCAAATTGTTGAAATTCTGTTGAAGCTTTTAAAATTCTCTCTAGAATTTTCAAAATCCACTTCAACATGTTTACAATTTCACGTCAGAAAATGGCTAAAATTCCAGTTGAAATTTTTTCAAAGTCCCTTCAAAATTTTCCAATTTTTGTCCCAATTCTTCCCATTCCCATTGAAACTTTTCAAATCCCTCTCAAAATTGTTGAAATTCTCTTGAAGCTTTTAAAATTCTCTCTAGAATTTTCAAAATCCATGTCCACATGTTTACAATTTCACGTCAAAAAATTGCTAAAATTCCAGTTGAAATTAAGTCCCTTAAAAATTTTCCAATTTTTGTCCCAATTCTTCCCATTCCCATTGAAACTTTTCAAATCCCTCTCAAAAATGTTGAAATTCTGTTGAAGCTTTTAAAATTCTCTCTAGAATTTTCAAAATCCATGTCCACATGTTTACAATTTCACGTCAAAAAATTGCTAAAATTCCAGTTGAAATTTTTTCAAAGTCCCTTCAAAATTTTCCAATTTTTGTCCCAATTCTTCCCATTCCCATTGAAACTTTTCAAATCCCTCTCAAAATTGTTGAAATTCTGTTGAAGCTTTTAAAATTCTCTCTAGAAGTTTCAAAATCCATGTCCACATGTTTACAATTTCACGTCAAAAAATTGCTAGAATTCCAGTTGAAATTTTTTCAAAGTCCCTTCAAAATTTTCCAATTTTTGTCCCAATTCTTCCCATTCCCATTGAAACTTTTCAAATCCCTCTCAAAATTGTTGAAATTCTGTTGAAGCTTTTAAAATTCTCTCTAGAATTTTCAAAATCCATGTCCACATGTTTACAATTTCACATCAAAAAATGGCTAAAATTCCAGTTGCAATTTTTTCAAAGTCCCTTCAAAATTTTCCAATTTTTGTCCCAATTCTTCCCATTCCCATTGAAACTTTTCAAATCCCTCTCAAAATTGTTGAAATTCTGTTGAAGCTTTTAAAATTCTCTCTAGAAGTTTCAAAATCCATGTCCACATGTTTACAATTTCACGTCAAAAAATTGCTAAAATTCCAGTTTAAATTTTTTCAAAGTCCCTTAAAAATTTTCCAATTTTTGTCCCAATTCTTCCCATTCCCATTGAAACTTTTCAAATCCCTCTCAAAATTGTTGAAATTCTGTTGAAGCTTTTAAAATTCTCTCTAGAATTTTCAAAATCCATGTCCACATGTTTACAATTTCATGTCAGAAAATGGCTAAAATTCCAGTTGAAATTTTTTCAAAGTCCCTTAAAAATTTTCCAATTTTTGTCCCAATTCTTCCCATTCCCATTGAAACTTTTCAAATCCCTCTCCAAATTGTTGAAATTCTCTTGAAGCTTTTAAAATTCTCTCTAGAATTTTCAAAATCCATGGCCACATGTTTACAATTTCACGTCAAAAAATGGCTAAAATTCCAGTTTAAATTTTTTCAAAGTCCCTTAAAAATTTTCCAATTTTTGTCCCAATTCTTCCCATTCCCATTGAAACTTTTCAAATCCCTCTCAAAATTGTTGAAATTCTGTTGAAGCTTTTAAAATTCTCTCTAGAAGTTTCAAAATCCATGTCCACATGTTTACAATTTCACGTCAAAAAATGGCTAGAATTCCAGTTGAAATTTTTTCAAAGTCCCTTCAAAATTTTCCAATTTTTGTCCCAATTCTTCCCATTCCCATTGAAACTTTTCAAATCCCTCTCAAAATTGTTGAAATTCTGTTGAAGCTTTTAAAATTCTCTCTAGAATTTTCAAAATCCATGTCCACATGTTTACAATTTCACGTCAAAAAATTGCTAAAATTCCAGTTGCAATTTTTTCAAAGTCCCTTAAAAATTTTCCAATTTTTGTCCCAATTCTTCCCATTCCCATTGAAACTTTTCAAATCCCTCTCCAAATTGTTGAAATTCTGTTGAAGCTTTTAAAATTCTCTCTAGAATTTTCAAAATCCATGTCCACATGTTTACAATTTCACGTCAAAAAATTGCTAAAATTCCAGTTGAAATTTTTTCAAAGTCCCTTAAAAATTTTCCAATTTTTGTCCCAATTCTTCCCATTCCCATTGAAACTTTTCAAATCCCTCTCCAAATTGTTGAAATTCTCTTGAAGCTTTTAAAAATCTCTCTAGAATTTTCAAAATCCATGTCCACATGTTTACAATTTCACGTCAAAAAATGGCTAAAATTCCAGTTGCAATTTTTTCAAAGTCCCTTCAAAATTTTCCAATTTTTGTCCCAATTCTTCCCATTCCCATTGAAACTTTTCAAATCCCTCTCAAAATTGTTGAAATTCTCTTGAAGCTTTTAAAATTCTCTCTAGAATTTTCAAAATCCATGTCCACATGTTTACAATTTCACGTCAAAAAATTGCTAAAATTCCAGTTGAAATTAAGTCCCTTAAAAATTTTCCAATTTTTGTCCCAATTCTTCCCATTCCCATTGAAACTTTTCAAATCCCTCTCAAAATTGTTGAAATTCTGTTGAAGCTTTTAAAATTCTCTCTAGAATTTTCAAAATCCATGTCCACATGTTTACAATTTCATGTCAGAAAATGGCTAAAATTCCAGTTGAAATTTTTTCAAAGTCCCTTAAAAATTTTCCAATTTTTGTCCCAATTCTTCCCATTCCCATTGAAACTTTTCAAATCCCTCTCCAAATTGTTGAAATTCTCTTGAAGCTTTTAAAATTCTCTCTAGAATTTTCAAAATCCATGGCCACATGTTTACAATTTCACGTCAAAAAATTGCTAGAATTCCAGTTGAAATTTTTTCAAAGTCCCTTCAAAATTTTCCAATTTTTGTCCCAATTCTTCCCATTCCCATTGAAACTTTTCAAATCCCTCTCAAAATTGTTGAAATTCTGTTGAAGCTTTTAAAATTCTCTCTAGAAGTTTCAAAATCCATGTCCACATGTTTACAATTTCACGTCAAAAAATTGCTAAAATTCCAGTTGCAATTTTTTCAAAGTCCCTTAAAAATTTTCCAATTTTTGTCCCAATTCTTCCCATTCCCATTGAAACTTTTCAAATCCCTCTCCAAATTGTTGAAATTCTCTTGAAGCTTTTAAAATTCTCTCTAGAATTTTCAAAATCCATGTCCACATGTTTACAATTTCACGTCAAAAAATTGCTAAAATTCCAGTTGAAATTTTTTCAAAGTCCCTTAAAAATTTTCCAATTTTTGTCCCAATTCTTCCCATTCCCATTGAAACTTTTCAAATCCCTCTCCAAATTGTTGAAATTCTCTTGAAGCTTTTAAAAATCTCTCTAGAATTTTCAAAATCCATGTCCACATGTTTACAATTTCACGTCAAAAAATGGCTAAAATTCCAGTTGAAATTTTTTCAAAGTCCCTTCAAAATTTTCCAATTTTTGTCCCAATTCTTCCCATTCCCATTGAAACTTTTCAAATCCCTCTCAAAATTGTTGAAATTCTCTTGAAGCTTTTAAAATTCTCTCTAGAATTTTCAAAATCCATGTCCACATGTTTACAATTTCACGTCAAAAAATTGCTAAAATTCCAGTTGAAATTTTTTCAAAGTCCCTGAAAAATTTTCCAATTTTTGTCCCAATTCTTCCCATTCCCATTGAAACTTTTCAAATCCCTCTCCAAATTGTTGAAATTCTGTTGAAGCTTTTAAAATTCTCTCTAGAATTTTCAAAATCCATGTCCACATGTTTACAATTTCACGTCAAAAAATTGCTAAAATTCCAGTTGAAATTTTTTCAAAGTCCCTTCAAAATTTTCCAATTTTTGTCCCAATTCTTCCCATTCCCATTGAAACTTTTCAAATCCCTCTCCAAATTGTTGAAATTCTCTTGAAGCTTTTAAAAATCTCTCTAGAATTTTCAAAATCCATGTCCACATGTTTACAATTTCACGTCAAAAAATGGCTAAAATTCCAGTTGCAATTTTTTCAAAGTCCCTTCAAAATTTTCCAATTTTTGTCCCAATTCTTCCCATTCCCATTGAAACTTTTCAAATCCCTCTCAAAATTGTTGAAATTCTGTTGAAGCTTTTAAAATTCTCTCTAGAATTTTCAAAATCCATGTCCACATGTTTACAATTTCACGTCAAAAAATGGCTAAAATTCCAGTTGCAATTTTTTCAAAGTCCCTTAAAAATTTTCCAATTTTTGTCCCAATTCTTCCCATTCCCATTGAAACTTTTCAAATCCCTCTCCAAATTGTTGAAATTCTGTTGAAGCTTTTAAAATTCTCTCTAGAATTTTCAAAATCCATGTCCACATGTTTACAATTTCACGTCAAAAAATTGCTAAAATTCCAGTTGAAATTTTTTCAAAGTCCCTTAAAAATTTTCCAATTTTTGTCCCAATTCTTCCCATTCCCATTGAAACTTTTCAAATCCCTCTCAAAATTGTTGAAATTCTGTTGAAGCTTTTAAAATTCTCTCTAGAAGTTTCAAAATCCATGGCCACATGTTTACAATTTCACGTCAAAAAATTGCTAAAATTCCAGTTGAAATTAAGTCCCTTAAAAATTTTCCAATTTTTGTCCCAATTCTTCCCATTCCCATTGAAACTTTTCAAATCCCTCTCCAAATTGTTGAAATTCTGTTGAAGCTTTTAAAAATCTCTCTAGAATTTTCAAAATCCATGTCCACATGTTTACAATTTCACGTCAAAAAATGGCTAAAATTCCAGTTGAAATTTTTTCAAAGTCCCTTAAAAATTTTCCAATTTTTGTCCCAATTCTTCCCATTCCCATTGAAACTTTTCAAATCCCTCTCCAAATTGTTGAAATTCTGTTGAAGCTTTTAAAATTCTCTCTAGAATTTTCAAAATCCATGTCCACATGTTTACAATTTCACGTCAAAAAATTGCTAGAATTCCAGTTGAAATTTTTTCAAAGTCCCTTCAAAATTTTCCAATTTTTGTCCCAATTCTTCCCATTCCCATTGAAACTTTTCAAATCCCTCTCAAAATTGTTGAAATTCTCTTGAAGCTTTTAAAATTCTCTCTAGAATTTTCAAAATCCATGTCCACATGTTTACAATTTCACGTCAAAAAATTGCTAAAATTCCAGTTGCAATTTTTTCAAAGTCCCTTAAAAATTTTCCAATTTTTGTCCCAATTCTTCCCATTCCCATTGAAACTTTTCAAATCCCTCTCCAAATTGTTGAAATTCTGTTGAAGCTTTTAAAATTCTCTCTAGAATTTTCAAAATCCATGTCCACATGTTTACAATTTCACGTCAAAAAATGGCTAAAATTCCAGTTGCAATTTTTTCAAAGTCCCTTAAAAATTTTCCAATTTTTGTCCCAATTCTTCCCATTCCCATTGAAACTTTTCAAATCCCTCTCAAAATTGTTGAAATTCTGTTGAAGCTTTTAAAATTCTCTCTAGAATTTTCAAAATCCATGGCCACATGTTTACAATTTCACGTCAAAAAATGGCTAAAATTCCAGTTGAAATTTTTTCAAAGTCCCTTAAAAATTTTCCAATTTTTGTCCCAATTCTTCCCATTCCCATTGAAACTTTTCAAATCCCTCTCAAAATTGTTGAAATTCTGTTGAAGCTTTTAAAATTCTCTCTAGAATTTTCAAAATCCATGTCCACATGTTTACAATTTCACGTCAAAAAATTGCTAAAATTCCAGTTGAAATTTTTTCAAAGTCCCTTAAAAATTTTCCAATTTTTGTCCCAATTCTTCCCATTCCCATTGAAACTTTTCAAATCCCTCTCCAAATTGTTGAAATTCTGTTGAAGCTTTTAAAATTCTCTCTAGAAGTTTCAAAATCCATGTCCACATGTTTACAATTTCACGTCAAAAAATTGCTAAAATTCCAGTTGAAATTAAGTCCCTTAAAAATTTTCCAATTTTTGTCCCAATTCTTCCCATTCCCATTGAAACTTTTCAAATCCCTCTCCAAATTGTTGAAATTCTCTTGAAGCTTTTAAAATTCTCTCTAGAATTTTCAAAATCCATGTCCACATGTTTACAATTTCACGTCAAAAAATTGCTAAAATTCCAGTTGAAATTTTTTCAAAGTCCCTTAAAAATTTTCCAATTTTTGTCCCAATTCTTCCCATTCCCATTGAAACTTTTCAAATCCCTCTCAAAAATGTTGAAATTCTGTTGAAGCTTTTAAAATTCTCTAGAATTTTCAAAATCCATGTCCACATGTTTACAATTTCACATCAAAAAATTGCTAAAATTCCAGTTGCAATTTTTTCAAAGTCCCTTAAAAATTTTCCAATTTTTGTCCCAATTCTTCCCATTCCCATTGAAACTTTTCAAATCCCTCTCCAAATTGTTGAAATTCTGTTGAAGCTTTTAAAATTCTCTCTAGAAGTTTCAAAATCCATGTCCACATGTTTACAATTTCACGTCAAAAAATTGCTAAAATTCCAGTTGCAATTTTTTCAAAGTCCCTTAAAAATTTTCCAATTTTTGTCCCAATTCTTCCCATTCCCATTGAAACTTTTCAAATCCCTCTCCAAATTGTTGAAATTCTGTTGAAGCTTTTAAAATTCTCTCTAGAATTTTCAAAATCCATGTCCACATGTTTACAATTTCACGTCAAAAAATTGCTAAAATTCCAGTTGAAATTTTTTCAAAGTCCCTTAAAAATTTTCCAATTTTTGTCCCAATTCTTCCCATTCCCATTGAAACTTTTCAAATCCCTCTCCAAATTGTTGAAATTCTCTTGAAGCTTTTAAAATTCTCTCTAGAATTTTCAAAATCCATGTCGACATGTTTACAATTTCACGTCAAAAAATGGCTAAAATTCCAGTTGAAATTTTTTCAAAGTCCCTTCAAAATTTTCCAATTTTTGTCCCAATTCTTCCCATTCCCATTGAAACTTTTCAAATCCCTCTCCAAATTGTTGAAATTCTGTTGAAGCTTTTAAAATTCTCTCTAGAATTTTCAAAATCCATGTCCACATGCTTACAATTTCACGTCCAAATTGCTAAAATTCCAGTTGAAATTTTTTCAAAGTCCCTTAAAAATTTTCCAATTTTTGTCCCAATTCTTCCCATTCCCATTGAAACTTTTCAAATCCCTCTCAAAATTGTTGAAATTCTGTTGAAGCTTTTAAAATTCTCTCTAGAATTTTCAAAATCCACTTCAACATGTTTACAATTTCATGTCAGAAAATGGCTAAAATTCCAGTTGAAATTTTTTCAAAGTCCCTTAAAAATTTTCCAATTTTTGTCCCAATTCTTCCCATTCCCATTGAAACTTTTCAAATCCCTCTCCAAATTGTTGAAATTCTCTTGAAGCTTTTAAAATTCTCTCTAGAATTTTCAAAATCCATGGCCACATGTTTACAATTTCACGTCAAAAAATTGCTAAAATTCCAGTTGAAATTTTTTCAAAGTCCCTTAAAAATTTTCCAATTTTTGTCCCAATTCTTCCCATTCCCATTGAAACTTTTCAAATCCCTCTCAAAATTGTTGAAATTCTGTTGAAGCTTTTAAAATTCTCTCTAGAAGTTTCAAAATCCATGTCCACATGTTTACAATTTCACGTCAGAAAATGGCTAAAATTCCAGTTGAAATTTTTTCAAAGTCCCTTAAAAATTTTCCAATTTTTGTCCCAATTCTTCCCATTCCCATTGAAACTTTTCAAATCCCTCTCAAAATTGTTGAAATTCTGTTGAAGCTTTTAAAATTCTCTCTAGAATTTTCAAAATCCATGTCCACATGTTTACAATTTCACGTCAAAAAATTGCTAAAATTCCAGTTGCAATTTTTTCAAAGTCCCTTAAAAATTTTCCAATTTTTGTCCCAATTCTTCCCATTCCCATTGAAACTTTTCAAATCCCTCTCCAAATTGTTGAAATTCTGTTGAAGCTTTTAAAATTCTCTCTAGAATTTTCAAAATCCATGTCCACATGTTTACAATTTCACGTCAAAAAATTGCTAAAATTCCAGTTGCAATTTTTTCAAAGTCCCTTCAAAATTTTCCAATTTTTGTCCCAATTCTTCCCATTCCCATTGAAACTTTTCAAATCCCTCTCCAAATTGTTGAAATTCTCTTGAAGCTTTTAAAAATCTCTCTAGAATTTTCAAAATCCATGTCCACATGTTTACAATTTCACGTCAAAAAATGGCTAAAATTCCAGTTGAAATTTTTTCAAAGTCCCTTCAAAATTTTCCAATTTTTGTCCCAATTCTTCCCATTCCCATTGAAACTTTTCAAATCCCTCTCAAAATTGTTGAAATTCTCTTGAAGCTTTTAAAATTCTCTCTAGAATTTTCAAAATCCATGTCCACATGTTTACAATTTCACGTCAAAAAATTGCTAAAATTCCAGTTGCAATTTTTTCAAAGTCCCTTAAAAATTTTCCAATTTTTGTCCCAATTCTTCCCATTCCCATTGAAACTTTTCAAATCCCTCTCCAAATTGTTGAAATTCTGTTGAAGCTTTTAAAATTCTCTCTAGAATTTTCAAAATCCATGTCCACATGTTTACAATTTCACGTCAAAAAATTGCTAAAATTCCAGTTGAAATTTTTTCAAAGTCCTTAAAAATTTTCCAATTTTTGTCCCCAATTCTTCCCATTCCCATTGAAACTTTTCAAATCCCTCTCCAAATTGTTGAAATTCTGTTGAAGCTTTTAAAAATCTCTCTAGAATTTTCAAAATCCATGTCCACATGTTTACAATTTCACGTCAAAAAATGGCTAAAATTCCAGTTGCAATTTTTTCAAAGTCCCTTCAAAATTTTCCAATTTTTGTCCCAATTCTTCCCATTCCCATTGAAACTTTTCAAATCCCTCTCAAAAATTGTTGAAATTCTGTTGAAGCTTTTTAAAATTCTCTCTAGAATTTTCAAAATCCATGGCCACATGTTTACAATTTCACGTCAAAAAATTGCTAAAATTCCAGTTGCAATTTTTTCAAAGTCCCTTCAAAATTTTCCAATTTTTGTCCCAATTCTTCCCATTCCCATTGAAACTTTTCAATCCCTCTCCAAATTGTTGAAATTCTGTTGAAGCTTTTTAAAATTCTCTCTAGAATTTTCAAAATCCACTTCAACATGTTTACAATTTCACGTCAGAAAATGGCTAAAATTCCAGTTGAAATTTTTTCAAAGTCCCTTAAAAATTTTCCAATTTTTGTCCCAATTCTTCCCATTCCCATTGAAACTTTTCAAATCCCTCTCCAAATTGTTGAAATTCTGTTGAAGCTTTTAAAATTCTCTCTAGAATTTTCAAAATCCATGTCCACATGTTTACAATTTCACGTCAAAAAATTGCTAAAATTCCAGTTGCAATTTTTTCAAAGTCCCTTAAAAATTTTCCAATTTTTGTCCCAATTCTTCCCATTCCCATTGAAACTTTTCAAATCCCTCTCCAAATTGTTGAAATTCTGTTGAAGCTTTTAAAAATCTCTCTAGAATTTTCAAAATCCATGTCCACATGTTTACAATTTCACGTCAAAAAATGGCTAAAATTCCAGTTGAAATTTTTTCAAAGTCCCTTAAAAATTTTCCAATTTTTGTCCCAATTCTTCCCATTCCCATTGAAACTTTTCAAATCCCTCTCCAAATTGTTGAAATTCTGTTGAAGCTTTTAAAATTCTCTCTAGAATTTTCAAAATCCATGTCCACATGTTTACAATTTCACGTCAAAAAATTGCTAAAATTCCAGTTGAAATTTTTTCAAAGTCCCTTAAAAATTTTCCAATTTTTGTCCCAATTCTTCCCATTCCCATTGAAACTTTTCAAATCCCTCTCCAAATTGTTGAAATTCTCTTGAAGCTTTTAAAATTCTCTCTAGAATTTTCAAAATCCATGTCCACATGTTTACAATTTCACGTCAAAAAATTGCTAAAATTCCAGTTGAAATTAAGTCCCTTCAAAATTTTCCAATTTTTGTCCCAATTCTTCCCATTCCCATTGAAACTTTTCAAATCCCTCTCTAAATTGTTGAAATTCTGTTGAAGCTTTTAAAATTCTCTCTAGAATTTTCAAAATCCATGTCCACATGTTTACAATTTCACGTCAAAAAATTGCTAAAATTCCAGTTGAAATTTTTTAAAAGTCCCTTAAAAATTTTCCAATTTTTGTCCCAATTCTTCCCATTCCCATTGAAACTTTTCAAATCCCTCTCAAAATTGTTGAAATTCTGTTGAAGCTTTTAAAATTCTCTCTAGAATTTTCAAAATCCATGTCCACATGCTTACAATTTCACGTCCAAATTGCTAAAATTCCAGTTGAAATTTTTTCAAAGTCCCTTAAAAATTTTCCAATTTTTGTCCCAATTCTTCCCATTCCCATTGAAACTTTTCAAATCCCTCTCCAAATTGTTGAAATTCTCTTGAAGCTTTTAAAATTCTCTCTAGAATTTTCAAAATCCATGTCCACATGTTTACAATTTCACGTCAAAAAATTGCTAAAATTCCAGTTGAAATTTTTTCAAAGTCCCTTAAAAATTTTCCAATTTTTGTCCCAATTCTTCCCATTCCCATTGAAACTTTTCAAATCCCTCTCCAAATTGTTGAAATTCTGTTGAAGCTTTTAAAAATCTCTCTAGAATTTTCAAAATCCATGTCCACATGTTTACAATTTCACGTCAAAAAATGGCTAAAATTCCAGTTGCAATTTTTTCAAAGTCCCTTCAAAATTTTCCAATTTTTGTCCCAATTCTTCCCATTCCCATTGAAACTTTTCAAATCCCTCTCAAAATTGTTGAAATTCTGTTGAAGCTTTTAAAATTCTCTCTAGAATTTTCAAAATCCATGGCCACATGTTTACAATTTCACGTCAAAAAATTGCTAAAATTCCAGTTGCAATTTTTTCAAAGTCCCTTCAAAATTTTCCAATTTTTGTCCCAATTCTTCCCATTCCCATTGAAACTTTTCAAATCCCTCTCCAAATTGTTGAAATTCTGTTGAAGCTTTTAAAATTCTCTCTAGAATTTTCAAAATCCACTTCAACATGTTTACAATTTCACGTCAGAAAATGGCTAAAATTCCAGTTGAAATTTTTTCAAAGTCCCTTAAAAATTTTCCAATTTTTGTCCCAATTCTTCCCATTCCCATTGAAACTTTTCAAATCCCTCTCCAAATTGTTGAAATTCTGTTGAAGCTTTTAAAATTCTCTCTAGAATTTTCAAAATCCATGTCCACATGTTTACAATTTCACGTCAAAAAATTGCTAAAATTCCAGTTGCAATTTTTTCAAAGTCCCTTAAAAATTTTCCAATTTTTGTCCCAATTCTTCCCATTCCCATTGAAACTTTTCAAATCCCTCTCCAAATTGTTGAAATTCTGTTGAAGCTTTTAAAAATCTCTCTAGAATTTTCAAAATCCATGTCCACATGTTTACAATTTCACGTCAAAAAATGGCTAAAATTCCAGTTGAAATTTTTTCAAAGTCCCTTAAAAATTTTCCAATTTTTGTCCCAATTCTTCCCATTCCCATTGAAACTTTTCAAATCCCTCTCCAAATTGTTGAAATTCTGTTGAAGCTTTTAAAATTCTCTCTAGAATTTTCAAAATCCATGTCCACATGTTTACAATTTCACGTCAAAAAATTGCTAAAATTCCAGTTGAAATTTTTTCAAAGTCCCTTAAAAATTTTCCAATTTTTGTCCCAATTCTTCCCATTCCCATTGAAACTTTTCAAATCCCTCTCCAAATTGTTGAAATTCTCTTGAAGCTTTTAAAATTCTCTCTAGAATTTTCAAAATCCATGTCCACATGTTTACAATTTCACGTCAAAAAATTGCTAAAATTCCAGTTGAAATTAAGTCCCTTCAAAATTTTCCAATTTTTGTCCCAATTCTTCCCATTCCCATTGAAACTTTTCAAATCCCTCTCTAAATTGTTGAAATTCTGTTGAAGCTTTTAAAATTCTCTCTAGAATTTTCAAAATCCATGTCCACATGTTTACAATTTCACGTCAAAAAATTGCTAAAATTCCAGTTGAAATTTTTTAAAAGTCCCTTAAAAATTTTCCAATTTTTGTCCCAATTCTTCCCATTCCCATTGAAACTTTTCAAATCCCTCTCAAAATTGTTGAAATTCTGTTGAAGCTTTTAAAATTCTCTCTAGAATTTTCAAAATCCATGTCCACATGCTTACAATTTCACGTCCAAATTGCTAAAATTCCAGTTGAAATTTTTTCAAAGTCCCTTAAAAATTTTCCAATTTTTGTCCCAATTCTTCCCATTCCCATTGAAACTTTTCAAATCCCTCTCCAAATTGTTGAAATTCTCTTGAAGCTTTTAAAATTCTCTCTAGAATTTTCAAAATCCATGTCCACATGTTTACAATTTCACGTCAAAAAATTGCTAAAATTCCAGTTGAAATTTTTTCAAAGTCCCTTAAAAATTTTCCAATTTTTGTCCCAATTCTTCCCATTCCCATTGAAACTTTTCAAATCCCTCTCCAAATTGTTGAAATTCTCTTGAAGCTTTTAAAATTCTCTCTAGAATTTTCAAAATCCATGTCCACATGTTTACAATTTCACGTCAAAAAATTGCTAAAATTCCAGTTGAAATTAAGTCCCTTAAAAATTTTCCAATTTTTGTCCCAATTCTTCCCATTCCCATTGAAACTTTTCAAATCCCTCTCAAAATTGTTGAAATTCTGTTGAAGCTTTTAAAATTCTCTCTAGAATTTTCAAAATCCATGTCCACATGTTTACAATTTCACATAAAAAAATGGCTAAAATTCCAGTTGAAATTTTTTCAAAGTCCCTTAAAAATTTTCCAATTTTTGTCCCAATTCTTCCCATTCCCATTGAAACTTTTCAAATCCCTCTCCAAATTGTTGAAATTCTCTTGAAGCTTTTAAAATTCTCTCTAGAATTTTCAAAATCCATGTCCACATGTTTACAATTTCACGTCAAAAAATTGCTAAAATTCCAGTTGCAATTTTTTCAAAGTCCCTTAAAAATTTTCCAATTTTTGTCCCAATTCTTCCCATTCCCATTGAAACTTTTCAAATCCCTCTCAAAATTGTTGAAAGTCTCTTGAAGCTTTTAAAATTCTCTCTAGAATTTTCAAAATCCATGTCCACATGTTTACAATTTCACGTCAAAAAATTGCTAAAATTCCAGTTGAAATTTTTTCAAAGTCCCTTAAAAATTTTCCAATTTTTGTCCCAATTCTTCCCATTCCCATTGAAACTTTTCAAATCCCTCTCAAAATTGTTGAAATTCTCTTGAAGCTTTTAAAATTCTCTCTAGAATTTTCAAAATCCATGGCCACATGTTTACAATTTCACATAAAAAAATTGCTAAAATTCCAGTTGCAATTTTTTCAAAGTCCCTTCAAAATTTTCCAATTTTTGTCCCAATTCTTCCCATTCCCATTGAAACTTTTCAAATCCCTCTCAAAATTGTTGAAATTCTGTTGAAGCTTTTAAATTTCTCTCTAGAATTTTCAAAATCCACTTCAACATGTTTACAATTTCACGTCAGAAAATGGCTAAAATTCCAGTTGAAATTTTTTCAAAGTCCCTTAAAAATTTTCCAATTTTTGTCCCAATTCTTCCCATTCCCATTGAAACTTTTCAAATCCCTCTCCAAATTGTTGAAATTCTGTTGAAGCTTTTAAAATTCTCTCTAGAATTTTCAAAATCCATGTCCACATGTTTACAATTTCACGTAAAAAAATTGCTAAAATTCCAGTTGAAATTAAGTCCCTTAAAAATTTTCCAATTTTTGTCCCAATTCTTCCCATTCCCATTGAAACTTTTCAAATCCCTCTCAAAATTGTTGAAATTCTGTTGAAGCTTTTAAAATTCTCTCTAGAAGTTTCAAAATCCATGTCCACATGTTTACAATTTCACGTCAAAAAATTGCTAAAATTCCAGTTGAAATTTTTTCAAAGTCCCTTAAAAATTTTCCAATTTTTGTCCCAATTCTTCCCATTCCCATTGAAACTTTTCAAATCCCTCTCAAAATTGTTGAAATTCTGTTGAAGCTTTTAAAATTCTCTCTAGAAGTTTCAAAATCCATGTCCACATGTTTACAATTTCACGTCAAAAAATTGCTAAAATTCCAGTTGAAATTTTTTAAAGTCCCTTAAAAATTTTCCAATTTTTGTCCCAATTCTTCCCATTCCCATTGAAACTTTTCAAATCCCTCTCCAAATTGTTGAAATTCTGTTGAAGCTTTTAAAAATCTCTCTAGAATTTTCAAAATCCATGTCCACATGTTTACAATTTCACGTCAAAAAATTGCTAAAATTCCAGTTGCAATTTTTTCAAAGTCCCTTAAAAATTTTCCAATTTTTGTCCCAATTCTTCCCATTCCCATTGAAACTTTTCAAATCCCTCTCTAAATTGTTGAAATTCTGTTGAAGCTTTTAAAATTCTCTCTAGAATTTTCAAAATCCATGTCCACATGTTTACAATTTCACGTCAAAAAATTGCTAAAATTCCAGTTGCAATTTTTTCAAAGTCCCTTAAAAATTTTCCAATTTTTGTCCCAATTCTTCCCATTCCCATTGAAACTTTTCAAATCCCTCTCAAAATTGTTGAAATTCTCTTGAAGCTTTTAAAATTCTCTCTAGAATTTTCAAAATCCATGTCCACATGTTTACAATTTCACGTCAAAAAATTGCTAAAATTCCAGTTGAAATTTTTTCAAAGTCCCTTAAAAATTTTCCAATTTTTGTCCCAATTCTTCCCATTCCCATTGAAACTTTTCAAATCCCTCTCCAAATTGTTGAAATTCTCTTGAAGCTTTTAAAATTCTCTCTAGAATTTTCAAAATCCATGTCCACATGTTCACAATTTCACGTCAAAAAATTGCTAAAATTCCAGTTGAAATTTTTTCAAAGTCCCTTAAAAATTTTCCAATTTTTGTCCCAATTCTTCCCATTCCCATTGAAACTTTTCAAATCCCTCTCCAAATTGTTGAAATTCTCTTGAAGCTTTTAAAATTCTCTCTAGAATTTTCAAAATCCATGTCCACATGTTTACAATTTCACGTCAAAAAATTGCTAAAATTCCAGTTGAAATTAAGTCCCTTAAAAATTTTCCAATTTTTGTCCCAATTCTTCCCATTCCCATTGAAACTTTTCAAATCCCTCTCCAAATTGTTGAAATTCTGTTGAAGCTTTTAAAAATCTCTCTAGAATTTTCAAAATCCATGTCCACATGTTTACAATTTCACGTCAAAAAATGGCTAAAATTCCAGTTGAAATTTTTTCAAAGTCCCTTAAAAATTTTCCAATTTTTGTCCCAATTCTTCCCATTCCCATTGAAACTTTTCAAATCCCTCTCCAAATTGTTGAAATTCTGTTGAAGCTTTTAAAATTCTCTCTAGAAGTTTCAAAATCCATGTCCACATGTTTACAATTTCACGTCAAAAAATTGCTAGAATTCCAGTTGAAATTTTTTCAAAGTCCCTTCAAAATTTTCCAATTTTTGTCCCAATTCTTCCCATTCCCATTGAAACTTTTCAAATCCCTCTCAAAATTGTTGAAATTCTGTTGAAGCTTTTAAAATTCTCTCTAGAATTTTCAAAATCCATGTCCACATGTTTACAATTTCACGTCAAAAAATTGCTAAAATTCCAGTTGAAATTTTTTCAAAGTCCCTTAAAAATTTTCCAATTTTTGTCCCAATTCTTCCCATTCCCATTGAAACTTTTCAAATCCCTCTCAAAATTGTTGAAATTCTGTTGAAGCTTTTAAAATTCTCTAGAATTTTCAAAATCCATGTCCACATGTTTACAATTTCACGTCAAAAAATTGCTAAAATTCCAGTTGCAATTTTTTCAAAGTCCCTTAAAAATTTTCCAATTTTTGTCCCAATTCTTCCCATTCCCATTGAAACTTTTCAAATCCCTCTCCAAATTGTTGAAATTCTGTTGAAGCTTTTAAAATTCTCTCTAGAATTTTCAAAATCCATGTCCACATGTTTACAATTTCACGTCAAAAAATTGCTAAAATTCCAGTTGAAATTTTTTCAAAGTCCCTTAAAAATTTTCCAATTTTTGTCCCAATTCTTCCCATTCCCATTGAAACTTTTCAAATCCCTCTCAAAATTGTTGAAATTCTGTTGAAGCTTTTAAAATTCTCTCTAGAATTTTCAAAATCCACTTCAACATGTTTACAATTTCACGTCAAAAAATTGCTAAAATTCCAGTTGAAATTTTTTCAAAGTCCCTTCAAAATTTTCCAATTTTTGTCCCAATTCTTCCCATTCCCATTGAAACTTTTCAAATCCCTCTCAAAATTGTTGAAATTCTGTTGAAGCTTTTAAAATTCTCTCTAGAATTTTCAAAATCCATGTCCACATGCTTACAATTTCACGTCCAAATTGCTAAAATTCCAGTTGAAATTTTTTCAAAGTCCCTTAAAAATTTTCCAATTTTTGTCCCAATTCTTCCCATTCCCATTGAAACTTTTCAAATCCCTCTCAAAATTGTTGAAATTCTGTTGAAGCTTTTAAAATTCTCTCTAGAATTTTCAAAATCCACTTCAACATGTTTACAATTTCATGTCAGAAAATGTCTAAAATTCCAGTTGAAATTTTTTCAAAGTCCCTTAAAAATTTTCCAATTTTTGTCCCAATTCTTCCCATTCCCATTGAAACTTTTCAAATCCCTCTCAAAATTGTTGAAATTCTGTTGAAGCTTTTAAAATTCTCTCTAGAATTTTCAAAATCCATGTCCACATGTTTACAATTTCACGTCAAAAAATTGCTAAAATTCCAGTTGCAATTTTTTCAAAGTCCCTTCAAAATTTTCCAATTTTTGTCCCAATTCTTCCCATTCCCATTGAAACTTTTCAAATCCCTCTCCAAATTGTTGAAATTCTCTTGAAGCTTTTAAAATTCTCTCTAGAATTTTCAAAATCCATGTCCACATGTTTACAATTTCACGTCAAAAAATTGCTAAAATTCCAGTTGAAATTAAGTCCCTTAAAAATTTTCCAATTTTTGTCCCAATTCTTCCCATTCCCATTGAAACTTTTCAAATCCCTCTCCAAATTGTTGAAATTCTCTTGAAGCTTTTAAAATTCTCTCTAGAATTTTCAAAATCCATGGCCACATGTTTACAATTTCACATAAAAAAATTGCTAAAATTCCAGTTGAAATTTTTTCAAAGTCCCTTCAAAATTTTCCAATTTTTGTCCCAATTCTTCCCATTCCCATTGAAACTTTTCAAATCCCTCTCAAAATTGTTGAAATTCTGTTGAAGCTTTTAAAATTCTCTCTAGAATTTTCAAAATCCACTTCAACATGTTTACAATTTCACGTCAGAAAATGGCTAAAATTCCAGTTGAAATTTTTTCAAAGTCCCTTAAAAATTTTCCAATTTTTGTCCCAATTCTTCCCATTCCCATTGAAACTTTTCAAATCCCTCTCAAAATTGTTGAAATTCTGTTGAAGCTTTTAAAATTCTCTCTAGAAGTTTCAAAATCCATGTCCACATGTTTACAATTTCACGTCAAAAAATTGCTAAAATTCCAGTTGAAATTTTTTCAAAGTCCCTTAAAAATTTTCCAATTTTTGTCCCAATTCTTCCCATTCCCATTGAAACTTTTCAAATCCCTCTCCAAATTGTTGAAATTCTCTTGAAGCTTTTAAAATTCTCTCTAGAATTTTCAAAATCCATGTCCACATGTTTACAATTTCACGTCAAAAAATTGCTAAAATTCCAGTTGAAATTAAGTCCCTTAAAAATTTTCCAATTTTTGTCCCAATTCTTCCCATTCCCATTGAAACTTTTCAAATCCCTCTCCAAATTGTTGAAATTCTGTTGAAGCTTTTAAAAATCTCTCTAGAATTTTCAAAATCCATGTCCACATGTTTACAATTTCACGTCAAAAAATGGCTAAAATTCCAGTTGAAATTTTTTCAAAGTCCCTTAAAAATTTTCCAATTTTTGTCCCAATTCTTCCCATTCCCATTGAAACTTTTCAAATCCCTCTCCAAATTGTTGAAATTCTGTTGAAGCTTTTAAAATTCTCTCTAGAAGTTTCAAAATCCATGTCCACATGTTTACAATTTCACGTCAAAAAATTGCTAGAATTCCAGTTGAAATTTTTTCAAAGTCCCTTCAAAATTTTCCAATTTTTGTCCCAATTCTTCCCATTCCCATTGAAACTTTTCAAATCCCTCTCAAAATTGTTGAAATTCTGTTGAAGCTTTTAAAATTCTCTCTAGAATTTTCAAAATCCATGTCCACATGTTTACAATTTCACGTCAAAAAATTGCTAAAATTCCAGTTGAAATTTTTTCAAAGTCCCTTAAAAATTTTCCAATTTTTGTCCCAATTCTTCCCATTCCCATTGAAACTTTTCAAATCCCTCTCAAAATTGTTGAAATTCTGTTGAAGCTTTTAAAATTCTCTAGAATTTTCAAAATCCATGTCCACATGTTTACAATTTCACGTCAAAAAATTGCTAAAATTCCAGTTGCAATTTTTTCAAAGTCCCTTAAAAATTTTCCAATTTTTGTCCCAATTCTTCCCATTCCCATTGAAACTTTTCAAATCCCTCTCCAAATTGTTGAAATTCTGTTGAAGCTTTTAAAATTCTCTCTAGAATTTTCAAAATCCATGTCCACATGTTTACAATTTCACGTCAAAAAATTGCTAAAATTCCAGTTGAAATTTTTTCAAAGTCCCTTAAAAATTTTCCAATTTTTGTCCCAATTCTTCCCATTCCCATTGAAACTTTTCAAATCCCTCTCAAAATTGTTGAAATTCTGTTGAAGCTTTTAAAATTCTCTCTAGAATTTTCAAAATCCACTTCAACATGTTTACAATTTCACGTCAAAAAATTGCTAAAATTCCAGTTGAAATTTTTTCAAAGTCCCTTAAAAATTTTCCAATTTTTGTCCCAATTCTTCCCATTCCCATTGAAACTTTTCAAATCCCTCTCAAAATTGTTGAAATTCTGTTGAAGCTTTTAAAATTCTCTCTAGAATTTTCAAAATCCATGTCCACATGCTTACAATTTCACGTCCAAATTGCTAAAATTCCAGTTGAAATTTTTTCAAAGTCCCTTAAAAATTTTCCAATTTTTGTCCCAATTCTTCCCATTCCCATTGAAACTTTTCAAATCCCTCTCAAAATTGTTGAAATTCTGTTGAAGCTTTTAAAATTCTCTCTAGAATTTTCAAAATCCACTTCAACATGTTTACAATTTCATGTCAGAAAATGGCTAAAATTCCAGTTGAAATTTTTTCAAAGTCCCTTAAAAATTTTCCAATTTTTGTCCCAATTCTTCCCATTCCCATTGAAACTTTTCAAATCCCTCTCAAAATTGTTGAAATTCTGTTGAAGCTTTTAAAATTCTCTCTAGAATTTTCAAAATCCATGTCCACATGTTTACAATTTCACGTCAAAAAATTGCTAAAATTCCAGTTGCAATTTTTTCAAAGTCCCTTCAAAATTTTCCAATTTTTGTCCCAATTCTTCCCATTCCCATTGAAACTTTTCAAATCCCTCTCCAAATTGTTGAAATTCTCTTGAAGCTTTTAAAATTCTCTCTAGAATTTTCAAAATCCATGTCCACATGTTTACAATTTCACGTCAAAAAATTGCTAAAATTCCAGTTGAAATTAAGTCCCTTAAAAATTTTCCAATTTTTGTCCCAATTCTTCCCATTCCCATTGAAACTTTTCAAATCCCTCTCCAAATTGTTGAAATTCTCTTGAAGCTTTTAAAATTCTCTCTAGAATTTTCAAAATCCATGTCCACATGTTTACAATTTCACGTCAGAAAATGGCTAAAATTCCAGTTGAAATTTTTTCAAAGTCCCTTAAAAATTTTCCAATTTTTGTCCCAATTCTTCCCATTCCCATTGAAACTTTTCAAATCCCTCTCAAAATTGTTGAAATTCTGTTGAAGCTTTTAAAATTCTCTCTAGAAGTTTCAAAATCCATGTCCACATGCTTACAATTTCACGTCAAAAAATGGCTAAAATTCCAGTTGAAATTTTTTAAAGTCCCTTAAAAATTTTCCAATTTTTGTCCCAATTCTTCCCATTCCCATTGAAACTTTTCAAATCCCTCTCAAAATTGTTGAAATTCTGTTGAAGCTTTTAAAAATCTCTCTAGAAGTTTCAAAATCCATGTCCACATGTTTACAAATTCACGTCAAAAAATTGCTAAAATTCCAGTTGAAATTTTTTCAAAGTCCCTTAAAAATTTTCCAATTTTTGTCCCAATTCTTCCCATTCCCATTGAAACTTTTCAAATCCCTCTCCAAATTGTTGAAATTCTCTTGAAGCTTTTAAAATTCTCTCTAGAAGTTTCAAAATCCATGTCCACATGTTTACAATTTCACGTCAAAAAATTGCTAAAATTCCAGTTGCAATTTTTTCAAAGTCCCTTAAAAATTTTCCAATTTTTGTCCCAATTCTTCCCATTCCCATTGAAACTTTTCAAATCCCTCTCCAAATTGTTGAAATTCTGTTGAAGCTTTTAAAATTCTCTCTAGAATTTTCAAAATCCATGTCCACATGTTTATAATTTCACGTCAAAAAATTGCTAAAATTCCAGCTGAAATTTTTTCAAAGTCCCTTAAAAATTTTCCAATTTTTGTCCCAATTCTTCCCATTCCCATTGAAACTTTTCAAATCCCTCTCCAAATTGTTGAAATTCTCTTGAAGCTTTTAAAATTCTCTCTAGAATTTTCAAAATCCATGTCCACATGTTCACAATTTCACGTCAAAAAATTGCTAAAATTCCAGTTGCAATTTTTTCAAAGTCCCTTAAAAATTTTCCAATTTTTGTCCCAATTCTTCCCATTCCCATTGAAACTTTTCAAATCCCTCTCCAAATTGTTGAAATTCTCTTGAAGCTTTTAAAATTCTCTCTAGAATTTTCAAAATCCATGTCCACATGTTTACAATTTCACGTCAAAAAATGGCTAAAATTCCAGTTGAAATTAAGTCCCTTAAAAATTTTCCAATTTTTGTCCCAATTCTTCCCATTCCCATTGAAACTTTTCAAATCCCTCTCAAAATTGTTGAAATTCTGTTGAAGCTTTTAAAATTCTCTCTAGAATTTTCAAAATCCATGGCCACATGTTTACAATTTCACGTCAAAAAATTGCTAAAATTCCAGTTGAAATTTTTTCAAAGTCCCTTAAAAATTTTCCAATTTTTGTCCCAATTCTTCCCATTCCCATTGAAACTTTTCAAATCCCTCTCAAAATTGTTGAAATTCTCTTGAAGCTTTTAAAATTCTCTCTAGAATTTTCAAAATCCATGGCCACATGTTTACAATTTCACGTCAAAAAATTGCTAAAATTCCAGTTGAAATTTTTTAAAGTCCCTTAAAAATTTTCCAATTTTTGTCCCAATTCTTCCCATTCCCATTGAAACTTTTCAAATCCCTCTCCAAATTGTTGAAATTCTGTTGAAGCTTTTAAAAATCTCTCTAGAATTTTCAAAATCCATGTCCACATGTTTACAATTTCACGTCAAAAAATGGCTAAAATTCCAGTTGAAATTTTTTCAAAGTCCCTTAAAAATTTTCCAATTTTTGTCCCAATTCTTCCCATTCCCATTGAAACTTTTCAAATCCCTCTCAAAATTGTTGAAATTCTGTTGAAGCTTTTAAAATTCTCTCTAGAAGTTTCAACATCCATGTCCACATGTTTACAATTTCACGTCAAAAAATTGCTAAAATTCCAGTTGAAATTTTTTAAAGTCCCTTAAAAATTTTCCAATTTTTGTCCCAATTCTTCCCATTCCCATTGAAACTTTTCAAATCCCTCTCCAAATTGTTGAAATTCTCTTGAAGCTTTTAAAATTCTCTCTAGAATTTTCAAAATCCATGTCCACATGTTTACAATTTCACGTCAAAAAATTGCTAAAATTCCAGTTGCAATTTTTTCAAAGTCCCTTAAAAATTTTCCAATTTTTGTCCCAATTCTTCCCATTCCCATTGAAACTTTTCAAATCCCTCTCCAAATTGTTGAAATTCTCTTGAAGCTTTTAAAATTCTCTCTAGAAGTTTCAAAATCCATGTCCACATGTTTACAATTTCACGTCAAAAAATTGCTAAAATTCCAGTTGCAATTTTTTCAAAGTCCCTTAAAAATTTTCCAATTTTTGTCCCAATTCTTCCCATTCCCATTGAAACTTTTCAAATCCCTCTCTAAATTGTTGAAATTCTGTTGAAGCTTTTAAAATTCTCTCTAGAATTTTCAAAATCCATGTCCACATGTTTACAATTTCACATCAAAAAATTGCTAAAATTCCAGTTGAAATTTTTTCAAAGTCCCTTAAAAATTTTCCAATTTTTGTCCCAATTCTTCCCATTCCCATTGAAACTTTTCAAATCCCTCTCAAAATTGTTGAAATTCTGTTGAAGCTTTTAAAATTCTCTAGAATTTTCAAAATCCATGTCCACATGTTTACAATTTCACGTCAAAAAATTGCTAAAATTCCAGTTGCAATTTTTTCAAAGTCCCTTAAAAATTTTCCAATTTTTGTCCCAATTCTTCCCATTCCCATTGAAACTTTTCAAATCCCTCTCCAAATTGTTGAAATTCTGTTGAAGCTTTTAAAATTCTCTCTAGAATTTTCAAAATCCATGTCCACATGTTTACAATTTCACGTCAAAAAATTGCTAAAATTCCAGTTGAAATTTTTTCAAAGTCCCTTAAAAATTTTCCAATTTTTGTCCCAATTCTTCCCATTCCCATTGAAACTTTTCAAATCCCTCTCCAAATTGTTGAAATTCTCTTGAAGCTTTTAAAATTCTCTCTAGAATTTTCAAAATCCATGTCCACATGTTCACAATTTCACGTCAAAAAATTGCTAAAATTCCAGTTGAAATTTTTTCAAAGTCCCTTAAAAATTTTCCAATTTTTGTCCCAATTCTTCCCATTCCCATTGAAACTTTTCAAATCCCTCTCCAAATTGTTGAAATTCTCTTGAAGCTTTTAAAATTCTCTCTAGAATTTTCAAAATCCATGTCCACATGTTTACAATTTCACGTCAAAAAATGGCTAAAATTCCAGTTGAAATTAAGTCCTTAAAAATTTTCCAATTTTTGTCCCAATTCTTCCCATTCCCATTGAAACTTTTCAAATCCCTCTCAAAATTGTTGAAATTCTGTTGAAGCTTTTAAAATTCTCTCTAGAATTTTCAAAATCCATGGCCACATGTTTACAATTTCACGTCAAAAAATTGCTAAAATTCCAGTTGAAATTTTTTCAAAGTCCCTTAAAAATTTTCCAATTTTGTCCCAATTCTTCCCATTCCCATTGAAACTTTTCAAATCCCTCTCAAAATTGTTGAAATTCTCTTGAAGCTTTTAAAAATCTCTCTAGAATTTTCAAAATCCATGTCCACATGTTTACAATTTCACGTCAAAAAATGGCTAAAATTCCAGTTGAAATTTTTTCAAAGTCCCTTAAAAATTTTCCAATTTTTGTCCCAATTCTTCCCATTCCCATTGAAACTTTTCAAATCCCTCTCCAAATTGTTGAAATTCTGTTGAAGCTTTTAAAATTCTCTCTAGAATTTTCAAAATCCATGTCCACATGTTTACAATTTCACGTCAAAAAATTGCTAAAATTCCAGTTGAAATTTTTTCAAAGTCCCTTAAAAATTTTCCAATTTTTGTCCCAATTCTTCCCATTCCCATTGAAACTTTTCAAATCCCTCTCTAAATTGTTGAAATTCTGTTGAAGCTTTTAAAATTCTCTCTAGAATTTTCAAAATCCATGTCCACATGTTTACAATTTCACATCAAAAAATTGCTAAAATTCCAATTGAAATTTTTTCAAAGTCCCTTAAAAATTTTCCAATTTTTGTCCCAATTCTTCCCATTCCCATTGAAACTTTTCAAATCCCTCTCAAAATTGTTGAAATTCTGTTGAAGCTTTTAAAATTCTCTAGAATTTTCAAAATCCATGTCCACATGTTTACAATTTCACGTCAAAAAATGGCTAAAATTCCAGTTGCAATTTTTTCAAAGTCCCTTAAAAATTTTCCAATTTTTGTCCCAATTCTTCCCATTCCCATTGAAACTTTTCAAATCCCTCTCAAAATTGTTGAAATTCTGTTGAAGCTTTTAAAATTCTCTCTAGAATTTTCAAAATCCATGTCCACATGTTTACAATTTCACGTCAAAAAATTGCTAAAATTCCAGTTGAAATTTTTTCAAAGTCCCTTAAAAATTTTCCAATTTTTGTCCCAATTCTTCCCATTCCCATTGAAACTTTTCAAATCCCTCTCAAAATTGTTGAAATTCTGTTGAAGCTTTTAAAATTCTCTCTAGAAGTTTCAAAATCCATGTCCACATGTTTACAATTTCACGTCAAAAAATTGCTAAAATTCCAGTTGAAATTTTTTAAAGTCCCTTAAAAATTTTCCAATTTTTGTCCCAATTCTTCCCATTCCCATTGAAACTTTTCAAATCCCTCTCCAAATTGTTGAAATTCTGTTGAAGCTTTTAAAAATCTCTCTAGAAGTTTCAAAATCCATGTCCACATGTTTACAAATTCACGTCAAAAAATGGCTAAAATTCCAGTTGAAATTTTTTCAAAGTCCCTTAAAAATTTTCCAATTTTTGTCCCAATTCTTCCCATTCCCATTGAAACTTTTCAAATCCCTCTCCAAATTGTTGAAATTCTCTTGAAGCTTTTAAAATTCTCTCTAGAAGTTTCAAAATCCATGGCCACATGTTTACAATTTCACGTCAAAAAATTGCTAAAATTCCAGTTGCAATTTTTTCAAAGTCCCTTAAAAATTTTCCAATTTTTGTCCCAATTCTTCCCATTCCCATTGAAACTTTTCAAATCCCTCTCTAAATTGTTGAAATTCTGTTGAAGCTTTTAAAATTCTCTCTAGAATTTTCAAAATCCATGTCCACATGTTTACAATTTCACATCAAAAAATTGCTAAAATTCCAGTTGAAATTTTTTCAAAGTCCCTTAAAAATTTTCCAATTTTTGTCCCAATTCTTCCCATTCCCATTGAAACTTTTCAAATCCCTCTCAAAATTGTTGAAATTCTGTTGAAGCTTTTAAAATTCTCTCTAGAATTTTCAAAATCCATGTCCACATGTTCACAATTTCACGTCAAAAAATTGCTAAAATTCCAGTTGCAATTTTTTCAAAGTCCCTTAAAAATTTTCCAATTTTTGTCCCAATTCTTCCCATTCCCATTGAAACTTTTCAAATCCCTCTCCAAATTGTTGAAATTCTGTTGAAGCTTTTAAAATTCTCTCTAGAATTTTCAAAATCCATGTCCACATGTTTATAATTTCACGTCAAAAAATTGCTAAAATTCCAGTTGAAATTTTTTCAAAGTCCCTTAAAAATTTTCCAATTTTTGTCCCAATTCTTCCCATTCCCATTGAAACTTTTCAAATCCCTCTCCAAATTGTTGAAATTCTCTTGAAGCTTTTAAAATTCTCTCTAGAATTTTCAAAATCCATGTCCACATGTTCACAATTTCACGTCAAAAAATTGCTAAAATTCCAGTTGCAATTTTTTCAAAGTCCCTTAAAAATTTTCCAATTTTTGTCCCAATTCTTCCCATTCCCATTGAAACTTTTCAAATCCCTCTCCAAATTGTTGAAATTCTCTTGAAGCTTTTAAAATTCTCTCTAGAATTTTCAAAATCCATGTCCACATGTTTACAATTTCACGTCAAAAAATGGCTAAAATTCCAGTTGAAATTAAGTCCCTTAAAAATTTTCCAATTTTTGTCCCAATTCTTCCCATTCCCATTGAAACTTTTCAAATCCCTCTCAAAATTGTTGAAATTCTGTTGAAGCTTTTAAAATTCTCTCTAGAATTTTCAAAATCCACTTCAACATGTTTACAATTTCACGTCAAAAAATTGCTAAAATTCCAGTTGAAATTTTTTCAAAGTCCGTTAAAAATTTTCCAATTTTTGTCCCAATTCTTCCCATTCCCATTGAAACTTTTCAAATCCCTCTCCAAATTGTTGAAATTCTCTTGAAGCTTTTAAAATTCTCTCTAGAATTTTCAAAATCCATGGCCACATGTTTACAATTTCACGTCAAAAAATTGCTAAAATTCCAGTTGAAATTTTTTAAAGTCCCTTAAAAATTTTCCAATTTTTGTCCCAATTCTTCCCATTCCCATTGAAACTTTTCAAATCCCTCTCCAAATTGTTGAAATTCTGTTGAAGCTTTTAAAATTCTCTCTAGAATTTTCAAAATCCATGTCCACATGTTTACAATTTCACGTCAAAAAATGGCTAAAATTCCAGTTGAAATTTTTTCAAAGTCCCTTAAAAATTTTCCAATTTTTGTCCCAATTCTTCCCATTCCCATTGAAACTTTTCAAATCCCTCTCAAAATTGTTGAAATTCTGTTGAAGCTTTTAAAATTCTCTCTAGAAGTTTCAAAATCCATGTCCACATGTTTACAATTTCACGTCAAAAAATTGCTAAAATTCCAGTTGAAATTTTTTAAAGTCCCTTAAAAATTTTCCAATTTTTGTCCCAATTCTTCCCATTCCCATTGAAACTTTTCAAATCCCTCTCCAAATTGTTGAAAGTCTCTTGAAGCTTTTAAAATTCTCTCTAGAATTTTCAAAATCCATGTCCACATGTTTACAATTTCACGTCAAAAAATTGCTAAAATTCCAGTTGAAATTTTTTCAAAGTCCCTTAAAAATTTTCCAATTTTTGTCCCAATTCTTCCCATTCCCATTGAAACTTTTCAAATCCCTCTCCAAATTGTTGAAATTCTCTTGAAGCTTTTAAAATTCTCTCTAGAATTTTCAAAATCCATGGCCACATGTTTACAATTTCACGTCAAAAAATTGCTAAAATTCCAGTTGCAATTTTTTCAAAGTCCCTTAAAAATTTTCCAATTTTTGTCCCAATTCTTCCCATTCCCATTGAAACTTTTCAAATCCCTCTCCAAATTGTTGAAATTCTGTTGAAGCTTTTAAAATTCTCTCTAGAATTTTCAAAATCCATGTCCACATGTTTACAATTTCACGTCAAAAAATTGCTAAAATTCCAGTTGAAATTTTTTCAAAGTCCCTTAAAAATTTTCCAATTTTTGTCCCAATTCTTCCCATTCCCATTGAAACTTTTCAAATCCCTCTCCAAATTGTTGAAATTCTCTTGAAGCTTTTAAAATTCTCTCTAGAATTTTCAAAATCCATGTCCACATGTTCACAATTTCACGTCAAAAAATTGCTAAAATTCCAGTTGAAATTTTTTCAAAGTCCCTTAAAAATTTTCCAATTTTTGTCCCAATTCTTCCCATTCCCATTGAAACTTTTCAAATCCCTCTCCAAATTGTTGAAATTTTCTTGAAGCTTTTAAAATTCTCTCTAGAATTTTCAAAATCCATGTCCACATGTTTACAATTTCACGTCAAAAAATGGCTAAAATTCCAGTTGAAATTAAGTCCTTAAAAATTTTCCAATTTTTGTCCCAATTCTTCCCATTCCCATTGAAACTTTTCAAATCCCTCTCCAAATTGTTGAAATTCTGTTGAAGCTTTTAAAATTCTCTCTAGAATTTTCAAAATCCATGGCCACATGTTTACAATTTCACGTCAAAAAATTGCTAAAATTCCAGTTGCAATTTTTTCAAAGTCCCTTAAAAATTTTCCAATTTTTGTCCCAATTCTTCCCATTCCCATTGAAACTTTTCAAATCCCTCTCAAAATTGTTGAAATTCTCTTGAAGCTTTTAAAAATCTCTCTAGAATTTTCAAAATCCATGTCCACATGTTTACAATTTCACGTCAAAAAATGGCTAAAATTCCAGTTGAAATTTTTTCAAAGTCCCTTAAAAATTTTCCAATTTTTGTCCCAATTCTTCCCATTCCCATTGAAACTTTTCAAATCCCTCTCCAAATTGTTGAAATTCTCTTGAAGCTTTTAAAATTCTCTCTAGAATTTTCAAAATCCATGGCCACATGTTTACAATTTCACGTCAAAAAATTGCTAAAATTCCAGTTGAAATTTTTTCAAAGTCCCTTAAAAATTTTCCAATTTTTGTCCCAATTCTTCCCATTCCCATTGAAACTTTTCAAATCCCTCTCAAAATTGTTGAAATTCTCTTGAAGCTTTTAAAATTCTCTAGAATTTTCAAAATCCATGTCCACATGTTTACAATTTCACGTCAAAAAATGGCTAAAATTCCAGTTGCAATTTTTTCAAAGTCCCTTAAAAATTTTCCAATTTTTGTCCCAATTCTTCCCATTCCCATTGAAACTTTTCAAATCCCTCTCCAAATTGTTGAAATTCTGTTGAAGCTTTTAAAATTCTCTCTAGAATTTTCAAAATCCATGTCCACATGTTTACAATTTCACGTCAAAAAATTGCTAAAATTCCAGTTGAAATTTTTTCAAAGTCCCTTAAAAATTTTCCAATTTTTGTCCCAATTCTTCCCATTCCCATTGAAACTTTTCAAATCCCTCTCCAAATTGTTGAAATTCTGTTGAAGCTTTTAAAATTCTCTCTAGAATTTTCAAAATCCATGTCCACATGTTTACAATTTCACGTCAAAAAATTGCTAAAATTCCAGTTGAAATTAAGTCCCTTAAAAATTTTCCAATTTTTGTCCCAATTCTTCCCATTCCCATTGAAACTTTTCAAATCCCTCTCCAAATTGTTGAAATTCTCTTGAAGCTTTTAAAATTCTCTCTAGAATTTTCAAAATCCATGTCCACATGTTCACAATTTCACGTCAAAAAATTGCTAAAATTCCAGTTGAAATTTTTTCAAAGTCCCTTAAAAATTTTCCAATTTTTGTCCCAATTCTTCCCATTCCCATTGAAACTTTTCAAATTCCTCTCCAAATTGTTGAAATTCTCTTGAAGCTTTTAAAATTCTCTCTAGAAGTTTCAAAATCCATGTCCACATGTTCACAATTTCACGTCAAAAAATTGCTAAAATTCCAGTTGAAATTTTTTCAAAGTCCCTTAAAAATTTTCCAATTTTTGTCCCAATTCTTCCCATTCCCATTGAAACTTTTCAAATCCCTCTCTAAATTGTTGAAATTCTGTTGAAGCTTTTAAAATTCTCTCTAGAATTTTCAAAATCCATGGCCACATGTTTACAATTTCACGTCAAAAAATTGCTAAAATTCCAGTTGAAATTTTTTCAAAGTCCCTTAAAAATTTTCCAATTTTTGTCCCAATTCTTCCCATTCCCATTGAAACTTTTCAAATCCCTCTCCAAATTGTTGAAATTCTCTTGAAGCTTTTAAAATTCTCTCTAGAATTTTCAAAATCCATGGCCACATGTTTACAATTTCACGTCAAAAAATTGCTAAAATTCCAGTTGAAATTTTTTAAAGTCCCTTAAAAATTTTCCAATTTTTGTCCCAATTCTTCCCATTCCCATTGAAACTTTTCAAATCCCTCTCCAAATTGCTGAAATTCTCTTGAAGCTTTTAAAATTCTCTCTAGAAGTTTCAAAATCCATGGCCACATGTTTACAATTTCACGTCAAAAAATTGCTAAAATTCCAGTTGCAATTTTTTCAAAGTCCCTTAAAAATTTTCCAATTTTTGTCCCAATTCTTCCCATTCCCATTGAAACTTTTCAAATCCCTCTCTAAATTGTTGAAATTCTGTTGAAGCTTTTAAAATTCTCTCTAGAATTTTCAAAATCCATGTCCACATGTTTACAATTTCACATCAAAAAATTGCTAAAATTCCAGTTGAAATTTTTTCAAAGTCCCTTAAAAATTTTCCAATTTTTGTCCCAATTCTTCCCATTCCCATTGAAACTTTTCAAATCCCTCTCAAAATTGTTGAAATTCTGTTGAAGCTTTTCAAATTCTCTAGAATTTTCAAAATCCATGTCCACATGTTTACAATTTCACGTCAAAAAATTGCTAAAATTCCAGTTGCAATTTTTTCAAAGTCCCTTAAAAATTTTCCAATTTTTGTCCCAATTCTTCCCATTCCCATTGAAACTTTTCAAATCCCTCTCCAAATTGTTGAAATTCTGTTGAAGCTTTTAAAATTCTCTCTAGAATTTTCAAAATCCATGTCCACATGTTTACAATTTCACGTCAAAAAATTGCTAAAATTCCAGTTGAAATTAAGTCCCTTAAAAATTTTCCAATTTTTGTCCCAATTCTTCCCATTCCCATTGAAACTTTTCAAATCCCTCTCCAAATTGTTGAAATTCTCTTGAAGCTTTTAAAATTCTCTCTAGAATTTTCAAAATCCATGTCCACATGTTCACAATTTCACGTCAAAAAATTGCTAAAATTCCAGTTAAAATTTTTTCAAAGTCCCTTAAAAATTTTCCAATTTTTGTCCCAATTCTTCCCATTCCCATTGAAACTTTTCAAATCCCTCTCCAAATTGTTGAAATTCTCTTGAAGCTTTTAAAATTCTCTCTAGAATTTTCAAAATCCATGTCCACATGTTTACAATTTCACGTCAAAAAATGGCTAAAATTCCAGTTGAAATTAAGTCCCTTAAAAATTTTCCAATTTTTGTCCCAATTCTTCCCATTCCCATTGAAACTTTTCAAATCCCTCTCAAAATTGTTGAAATTCTGTTGAAGCTTTTAAAATTCTCTCTAGAATTTTCAAAATCCATGGCCACATGTTTACAATTTCACGTCAAAAAATTGCTAAAATTCCAGTTGAAATTTTTTCAAAGTCCCTTAAAAATTTTCCAATTTTTGTCCCAATTCTTCCCATTCCCATTGAAACTTTTCAAATCCCTCTCAAAATTGTTGAAATTCTCTTGAAGCTTTTAAAATTCTCTCTAGAATTTTCAAAATCCATGGCCACATGTTTACAATTTCACGTCAAAAAATTGCTAAAATTCCAGTTGAAATTTTTTAAAGTCCCTTAAAAATTTTCCAATTTTTGTCCCAATTCTTCCCATTCCCATTGAAACTTTTCAAATCCCTCTCCAAATTGTTGAAATTCTCTTGAAGCTTTTAAAATTCTCTCTAGAAGTTTCAAAATCCATGGCCACATGTTTACAATTTCACGTCAAAAAATTGCTAAAATTCCAGTTGCAATTTTTTCAAAGTCCCTTAAAAATTTTCCAATTTTTGTCCCAATTCTTCCCATTCCCATTGAAACTTTTCAAATCCCTCTCTAAATTGTTGAAATTCTGTTGAAGCTTTTAAAATTCTCTCTAGAATTTTCAAAATCCATGTCCACATGTTTACAATTTCACGTCAAAAAATTGCTAAAATTCCAGTTGAAATTTTTTCAAAGTCCCTTAAAAATTTTCCAATTTTTGTCCCAATTCTTCCCATTCCCATTGAAACTTTTCAAATCCCTCTCAAAATTGTTGAAATTCTGTTGAAGCTTTTAAAATTCTCTAGAATTTTCAAAATCCATGTCCACATGTTTACAATTTCACGTCAAAAAATTGCTAAAATTCCAGTTGCAATTTTTTCAAAGTCCCTTAAAAATTTTCCAATTTTTGTCCCAATTCTTCCCATTCCCATTGAAACTTTTCAAATCCCTCTCCAAATTGTTGAAATTCTGTTGAAGCTTTTAAAATTCTCTCTAGAATTTTCAAAATCCATGTCCACATGTTTACAATTTCACATCAAAAAATTGCTAAAATTCCAGTTGCAATTTTTTCAAAGTCCCTTAAAAATTTTCCAATTTTTGTCCCAATTCTTCCCATTCCCATTGAAACTTTTCAAATCCCTCTCCAAATTGTTGAAATTCTCTTGAAGCTTTTAAAATTCTCTCTAGAATTTTCAAAATCCATGTCCACATGTTCACAATTTCACGTCAAAAAATTGCTAAAATTCCAGTTGAAATTTTTTCAAAGTCCCTTAAAAATTTTCCAATTTTTGTCCCAATTCTTCCCATTCCCATTGAAACTTTTCAAATCCCTCTCCAAATTGTTGAAATTCTCTTGAAGCTTTTAAAATTCTCTCTAGAATTTTCAAAATCCATGTCCACATGTTTACAATTTCACGTCAAAAAATGGCTAAAATTCTAGTTGAAATTAAGTCCCTTAAAAATTTTCCAATTTTTGTCCCAATTCTTCCCATTCCCATTGAAACTTTTCAAATCCCTCTCAAAATTGTTGAAATTCTGTTGAAGCTTTTAAAATTCTCTAGAATTTTCAAAATCCATGTCCACATGTTTACAATTTCACGTCAAAAAATGGCTAAAATTCCAGTTGCAATTTTTTCAAAGTCCCTTAAAAATTTTCCAATTTTTGTCCCAATTCTTCCCATTCCCATTGAAACTTTTCAAATCCCTCTCCAAATTGTTGAAATTCTGTTGAAGCTTTTAAAATTCTCTCTAGAATTTTCAAAATCCATGTCCACATGTTTACAATTTCACGTCAAAAAATTGCTAAAATTCCAGTTGAAATTTTTTCAAAGTCCCTTAAAAATTTTCCAATTTTTGTCCCAATTCTTCCCATTCCCATTGAAACTTTTCAAATCCCTCTCCAAATTGTTGAAATTCTGTTGAAGCTTTTAAAATTCTCTCTAGAATTTTCAAAATCCATGTCCACATGTTTACAATTTCACGTCAAAAAATTGCTAAAATTCCAGTTGAAATTAAGTCCCTTAAAAATTTTCCAATTTTTGTCCCAATTCTTCCCATTCCCATTGAAACTTTTCAAATCCCTCTCCAAATTGTTGAAATTCTCTTGAAGCTTTTAAAATTCTCTCTAGAATTTTCAAAATCCATGTCCACATGTTTACAATTTCACGTCAAAAAATTGCTAAAATTCCAGTTGAAATTTTTTCAAAGTCCCTTAAAAATTTTCCAATTTTTGTCCCAATTCTTCCCATTCCCATTGAAACTTTTCAAATCCCTCTCCAAATTGTTGAAATTCTCTTGAAGCTTTTAAAATTCTCTCTAGAATTTTCAAAATCCATGTCCACATGTTCACAATTTCACGTCAAAAAATTGCTAAAATTCCAGTTGAAATTTTTTCAAAGTCCCTTAAAAATTTTCCAATTTTTGTCCCAATTCTTCCCATTCCCATTGAAACTTTTCAAATCCCTCTCAAAATTGTTGAAATTCTGTTGAAGCTTTTAAAATTCTCTCTAGAATTTTCAAAATCCATGGCCACATGTTTACAATTTCACGTCAAAAAATTGCTAAAATTCCAGTTGAAATTTTTTAAAGTCCCTTAAAAATTTTCCAATTTTTGTCCCAATTCTTCCCATTCCCATTGAAACTTTTCAAATCCCTCTCCAAATTGTTGAAATTCTCTTGAAGCTTTTAAAATTCTCTCTAGAAGTTTCAAAATCCATGGCCACATGTTTACAATTTCACGTCAAAAAATTGCTAAAATTCCAGTTGCAATTTTTTCAAAGTCCCTTAAAAATTTTCCAATTTTTGTCCCAATTCTTCCCATTCCCATTGAAACTTTTCAAATCCCTCTCTAAATTGTTGAAATTCTGTTGAAGCTTTTAAAATTCTCTCTAGAATTTTCAAAATCCATGTCCACATGTTTACAATTTCACATCAAAAAATTGCTAAAATTCCAGTTGAAATTTTTTCAAAGTCCCTTAAAAATTTTCCAATTTTTGTCCCAATTCTTCCCATTCCCATTGAAACTTTTCAAATCCCTCTCAAAATTGTTGAAATTCTGTTGAAGCTTTTAAAATTCTCTAGAATTTTCAAAATCCATGTCCACATGTTTACAATTTCACGTCAAAAAATTGCTAAAATTCCAGTTGCAATTTTTTCAAAGTCCCTTAAAAATTTTCCAATTTTTGTCCCAATTCTTCCCATTCCCATTGAAACTTTTCAAATCCCTCTCCAAATTGTTGAAATTCTGTTGAAGCTTTTAAAATTCTCTCTAGAATTTTCAAAATCCATGTCCACATGTTTACAATTTCACGTCAAAAAATTGCTAAAATTCCAGTTGAAATTAAGTCCCTTAAAAATTTTCCAATTTTTGTCCCAATTCTTCCCATTCCCATTGAAACTTTTCAAATCCCTCTCCAAATTGTTGAAATTCTCTTGAAGCTTTTAAAATTCTCTCTAGAATTTTCAAAATCCATGTCCACATGTTCACAATTTCACGTCAAAAAATGGCTAAAATTCCAGTTGAAATTAAGTCCCTTAAAAATTTTCCAATTTTTGTCCCAATTCTTCCCATTCCCATTGAAACTTTTCAAATCCCTCTCCAAATTGTTGAAATTCTGTTGAAGCTTTTAAAATTCTCTCTAGAAGTTTCAAAATCCATGTCCACATGTTTACAATTTCACGTCAAAAAATTGCTAAAATTCCAGTTGAAATTTTTTCAAAGTCCCTTAAAAATTTTCCAATTTTTGTCCCAATTCTTCCCATTCCCATTGAAACTTTTCAAATCCCTCTCAAAATTGTTGAAATTCTCTTGAAGCTTTTAAAATTCTCTAGAATTTTCAAAATCCATGTCCACATGTTTACAATTTCACGTCAAAAAATTGCTAAAATTCCAGTTGCAATTTTTTCAAAGTCCCTTAAAAATTTTCCAATTTTTGTCCCAATTCTTCCCATTCCCATTGAAACTTTTCAAATCCCTCTCCAAATTGTTGAAATTCTGTTGAAGCTTTTAAAATTCTCTCTAGAATTTTCAAAATCCATGTCCACATGTTTACAATTTCACGTCAAAAAATTGCTAAAATTCCAGTTGAAATTTTTTCAAAGTCCCTTAAAAATTTTCCAATTTTTGTCCCAATTCTTCCCATTCCCATTGAAACTTTTCAAATCCCTCTCCAAATTGTTGAAATTCTCTTGAAGCTTTTAAAATTCTCTCTAGAATTTTCAAAATCCATGTCCACATGTTCACAATTTCACGTCAAAAAATTGCTAAAATTCCAGTTGCAATTTTTTCAAAGTCCCTTAAAAATTTTCCAATTTTTGTCCCAATTCTTCCCATTCCCATTGAAACTTTTCAAATCCCTCTCCAAATTGTTGAAATTCTCTTGAAGCTTTTAAAATTCTCTCTAGAATTTTCAAAATCCATGTCCACATGTTTACAATTTCACGTCAAAAAATGGCTAAAATTCCAGTTGAAATTAAGTCCCTTAAAAATTTTCCAATTTTTGTCCCAATTCTTCCCATTCCCATTGAAACTTTTCAAATCCCTCTCAAAATTGTTGAAATTCTGTTGAAGCTTTTAAAATTCTCTCTAGAATTTTCAAAATCCATGGCCACATGTTTACAATTTCACGTCAAAAAATTGCTAAAATTCCAGTTGAAATTTTTTCAAAGTCCCCTAAAAATTTTCCAATTTTTGTCCCAATTCTTCCCATTCCCATTGAAACTTTTCAAATCCCTCTCAAAATTGTTGAAATTCTCTTGAAGCTTTTAAAAATCTCTCTAGAATTTTCAAAATCCATGTCCACATGTTTACAATTTCACGTCAAAAAATGGCTAAAATTCCAGTTGAAATTTTTTCAAAGTCCCTTAAAAATTTTCCAATTTTTGTCCCAATTCTTCCCATTCCCATTGAAACTTTTCAAATCCCTCTCCAAATTGTTGAAATTCTGTTGAAGCTTTTAAAATTCTCTCTAGAATTTTCAAAATCCATGTCCACATGTTTACAATTTCACGTCAAAAAATTGCTAAAATTCCAGTTGAAATTTTTTCAAAGTCCCTTAAAAATTTTCCAATTTTTGTCCCAATTCTTCCCATTCCCATTGAAACTTTTCAAATCCCTCTCTAAATTGTTGAAATTCTGTTGAAGCTTTTAAAATTCTCTCTAGAATTTTCAAAATCCATGGCCACATGTTTACAATTTCACATCAAAAAATTGCTAAAATTCCAATTGAAATTTTTTCAAAGTCCCTTAAAAATTTTCCAATTTTTGTCCCAATTCTTCCCATTCCCATTGAAACTTTTCAAATCCCTCTCAAAATTGTTGAAATTCTGTTGAAGCTTTTAAAATTCTCTAGAATTTTCAAAATCCATGTCCACATGTTTACAATTTCACGTCAAAAAATGGCTAAAATTCCAGTTGAAATTTTTTCAAAGTCCCTTAAATATTTTCCAATTTTTGTCCCAATTCTTCCCATTCCCATTGAAACTTTTCAAATCCCTCTCCAAATTGTTGAAATTCTGTTGAAGCTTTTAAAATTCTCTCTAGAATTTTCAAAATCCATGTCCACATGTTTACAATTTCACGTCAAAAAATTGCTAAAATTCCAGTTGAAATTTTTTCAAAGTCCCTTAAAAATTTTCCAATTTTTGTCCCAATTCTTCCCATTCCCATTGAAACTTTTCAAATCCCTCTCCAAATTGTTGAAATTCTGTTGAAGCTTTTAAAAATCTCTCTAGAATTTTCAAAATCCATGTCCACGTGTTTACAATTTCACGTCAAAAAATTGCTAAAATTCCAGTTGAAATTAAGTCCCTTAAAAATTTTCCAATTTTTGTCCCAATTCTTCCCATTCCCATTGAAACTTTTCAAATCCCTCTCCAAATTGTTGAAATTCTCTTGAAGCTTTTAAAATTCTCTCTAGAATTTTCAAAATCCATGTCCACATGTTCACAATTTCACGTCAAAAAATGGCTAAAATTCCAGTTGAAATTTTTTCAAAGTCCCTTAAAAATTTTCCAATTTTTGTCCCAATTCTTCCCATTCCCATTGAAACTTTTCAAATCCCTCTCCAAATTGTTGAAATTCTCTTGAAGCTTTTAAAATTCTCTCTAGAATTTTCAAAATCCATGTCCACATGTTTACAATTTCACGTCAAAAAATGGCTAAAATTCCAGTTGAAATTAAGTCCCTTAAAAATTTTCCAATTTTTGTCCCAATTCTTCCCATTCCCATTGAAACTTTTCAAATCCCTCTCAAAATTGTTGAAATTCTGTTGAAGCTTTTAAAATTCTCTCTAGAATTTTCAAAATCCATGGCCACATGTTTACAATTTCACGTCAAAAAATTGCTAAAATTCCAGTTGAAATTTTTTCAAAGTCCCTTAAAAATTTTCCAATTTTTGTCCCAATTCTTCCCATTCCCATTGAAACTTTTCAAATCCCTCTCAAAATTGTTGAAATTCTCTTGAAGCTTTTAAAATTCTCTCTAGAATTTTCAAAATCCATGGCCACATGTTTACAATTTCACGTCAAAAAATTGCTAAAATTCCAGTTGAAATTTTTTAAAGTCCCTTAAAAATTTTCCAATTTTTGTCCCAATTCTTCCCATTCCCATTGAAACTTTTCAAATCCCTCTCCAAATTGTTGAAATTCTGTTGAAGCTTTTAAAAATCTCTCTAGAATTTTCAAAATCCATGTCCACATGTTTACAATTTCACGTCAAAAAATGGCTAAAATTCCAGTTGAAATTTTTTCAAAGTCCCTTAAAAATTTTCCAATTTTTGTCCCAATTCTTCCCATTCCCATTGAAACTTTTCAAATCCCTCTCCAAATTGTTGAAATTCTGTTGAAGCTTTTAAAATTCTCTCTAGAATTTTCAAAATCCATGTCCACATGTTTACAATTTCACGTCAAAAAATTGCTAAAATTCCAGTTGAAATTTTTTCAAAGTCCCTTAAAAATTTTCCAATTTTTGTCCCAATTCTTCCCATTCCCATTGAAACTTTTCAAATCCCTCTCTAAATTGTTGAAATTCTGTTGAAGCTTTTAAAATTCTCTCTAGAATTTTCAAAATCCATGTCCACATGTTTACAATTTCACATCAAAAAATTGCTAAAATTCCAATTGAAATTTTTTCAAAGTCCCTTAAAAATTTTCCAATTTTTGTCCCAATTCTTCCCATTCCCATTGAAACTTTTCAAATCCCTCTCAAAATTGTTGAAATTCTGTTGAAGCTTTTAAAATTCTCTAGAATTTTCAAAATCCATGTCCACATGTTTACAATTTCACGTCAAAAAATGGCTAAAATTCCAGTTGCAATTTTTTCAAAGTCCCTTAAAAATTTTCCAATTTTTGTCCCAATTCTTCCCATTCCCATTGAAACTTTTCAAATCCCTCTCCAAATTGTTGAAATTCTGTTGAAGCTTTTAAAATTCTCTCTAGAATTTTCATAATCCATGTCCACATGTTTACAATTTCACGTCAAAAAATTGCTAAAATTCCAGTTGAAATTTTTTCAAAGTCCCTTAAAAATTTTCCAATTTTTGTCCCAATTCTTCCCATTCCCATTGAAACTTTTCAAATCCCTCTCCAAATTGTTGAAATTCTCTTGAAGCTTTTAATATTCTCTCTAGAATTTTCAAAATCCATGTCCACATGTTTACAATTTCACGTCAAAAAATTGCTAAAATTCCAGTTGAAATTAAGTCCCTTAAAAATTTTCCAATTTTTGTCCCAATTCTTCCCATTCCCATTGAAACTTTTCAAATCCCTCTCAAAATTGTTGAAATTCTGTTGAAGCTTTTAAAATTCTCTCTAGAATTTTCAAAATCCATGGCCACATGTTTACAATTTCACGTCAAAAAATGGCTAAAATTCCAGTTGAAATTTTTTCAAAGTCCCTTAAAAATTTTCCAATTTTTGTCCCAATTCTTCCCATTCCCATTGAAACTTTTCAAATCCCTCTCCAAATTGTTGAAATTCTGTTGAAGCTTTTAAAATTCTCTCTAGAATTTTCAAAATCCATGTCCACATGCTTACAATTTCACGTCAAAATTGCTAAAATTCCAGTTGAAATTTTTTCAAAGTCCCTTAAAAATTTTCCAATTTTTGTCCCAATTCTTCCCATTCCCATTGAAACTTTTCAAATCCCTCTCCAAATTGTTGAAATTCTCTTGAAGCTTTTAAAATTCTCTCTAGAATTTTCAAAATCCATGTCCACATGTTTACAATTTCACGTCAAAAAATTGCTAAAATTCCAGTTGAAATTAAGTCCCTTAAAAATTTTCCAATTTTTGTCCCAATTCTTCCCATTCCCATTGAAACTTTTCAAATCCCTCTCAAAATTGTTGAAATTCTGTTGAAGCTTTTAAAATTCTCTCTAGAATTTTCAAAATCCATGGCCACATGTTTACAATTTCACGTCAAAAAATTGCTAAAATTCCAGTTGAAATTTTTTCAAAGTCCCTTAAAAATTTTCCAATTTTTGTCCCAATTCTTCCCATTCCCATTGAAACTTTTCAAATCCCTCTCAAAATTGTTGAAATTCTCTTGAAGCTTTTAAAATTCTCTCTAGAATTTTCAAAATCCATGGCCACATGTTTACAATTTCACGTCAAAAAATTGCTAAAATTCCAGTTGAAATTTTTTAAAGTCCCTTAAAAATTTTCCAATTTTTGTCCCAATTCTTCCCATTCCCATTGAAACTTTTCAAATCCCTCTCCAAATTGTTGAAATTCTGTTGAAGCTTTTAAAAATCTCTCTAGAATTTTCAAAATCCATGTCCACATGTTTACAATTTCACGTCAAAAAATGGCTAAAATTCCAGTTGAAATTTTTTCAAAGTCCCTTAAAAATTTTCCAATTTTTGTCCCAATTCTTCCCATTCCCATTGAAACTTTTCAAATCCCTCTCCAAATTGTTGAAATTCTGTTGAAGCTTTTAAAATTCTCTCTAGAAGTTTCAAAATCCATGTCCACATGTTTACAATTTCACATCAAAAAATTGCTAAAATTCCAGTTTAAATTTTTTCAAAGTCCCTTAAAAATTTTCCAATTTTTGTCCCAATTCTTCCCATTCCCATTGAAACTTTTCAAATCCCTCTCCAAATTGTTGAAATTCTCTTGAAGCTTTTAAAATTCTCTCTAGAATTTTCAAAATCCATGTCCACATGTTTACAATTTCACGTCAAAAAATTGCTAAAATTCCAGTTGAAATTAAGTCCCTTAAAAATTTTCCAATTTTTGTCCCAATTCTTCCCATTCCCATTGAAACTTTTCAAATCCCTCTCAAAATTGTTGAAATTCTCTTGAAGCTTTTAAAATTCTCTCTAGAATTTTCAAAATCCATGGCCACATGTTTACAATTTCACGTCAAAAAATTGCTAAAATTCCAGTTGAAATTTTTTAAAGTCCCTTAAAAATTTTCCAATTTTTGTCCCAATTCTTCCCATTCCCATTGAAACTTTTCAAATCCCTCTCCAAATTGTTGAAATTCTGTTGAAGCTTTTAAAAATCTCTCTAGAATTTTCAAAATCCATGTCCACATGTTTACAATTTCACGTCAAAAAATGGCTAAAATTCCAGTTGAAATTTTTTCAAAGTCCCTTAAAAATTTTCCAATTTTTGTCCCAATTCTTCCCATTCCCATTGAAACTTTTCAAATCCCTCTCCAAATTGTTGAAATTCTGTTGAAGCTTTTAAAATTCTCTCTAGAAGTTTCAAAATCCATGTCCACATGTTTACAATTTCACATCAAAAAATTGCTAAAATTCCAGTTTAAATTTTTTCAAAGTCCCTTAAAAATTTTCCAATTTTTGTCCCAATTCTTCCCATTCCCATTGAAACTTTTCAAATCCCTCTCCAAATTGTTGAAATTCTGTTGAAGCTTTTAAAATTCTCTCTAGAATTTTCAAAATCCATGTCCACATGTTTACAATTTCACGTCAAAAAATGGCTAAAATACCAGTTGAAATTTTTTCAAAGTCCCTTAAATATTTTCCAATTTTTGTCCCAATTCTTCCCATTCCCATTGAAACTTTTCAAATCCCTCTCAAAATTGTTGAAATTCTGTTGAAGCTTTTAAAATTCTCTCTAGAATTTTCAAAATCCATGTCCACATGTTTACAATTTCACGTCAAAAAATTGCTAAAATTCCAGTTGCAATTTTTTCAAAGTCCCTTAAAAATTTTCCAATTTTTGTCCCAATTCTTCCCATTCCCATTGAAACTTTTCAAATCCCTCTCCAAATTGTTGAAATTCTCTTGAAGCTTTTAAAATTCTCTCTAGAATTTTCAAAATCCATGTCCACATGTTTACAATTTCACGTCAAAAAATTGCTAAAATTCCAGTTGAAATTAAGTCCCTTCAAAATTTTCCAATTTTTGTCCCAATTCTTCCCATTCCCATTGAAACTTTTCAAATCCCTCTCAAAATTGTTGAAATTCTCTCGAAGCTTTTAAAATTCTCTCTAGAATTTTCAAAATCCATGTCCACATGTTTACAATTTCACGTCAAAAAATTGCTAAAATTCCAGTTGAAATTTTTTCAAAGTCCCTTAAAAATTTTCCAATTTTTGTCCCAATTCTTCCCATTCCCATTGAAACTTTTCAAATCCCTCTCAAAATTGTTGAAATTCTGTTGAAGCTTTTAAAATTCTCTCTAGAATTTTCAAAATCCATGTCCACATGTTTACAATTTCACGTCAAAAAATGGCTAAAATTCCAGTTGCAATTTTTTCAAAGTCCCTTAAAAATTTTCCAATTTTTGTCCCAATTCTTCCCATTCCCATTGAAACTTTTCAAATCCCTCTCCAAATTGTTGAAATTCTGTTGAAGCTTTTAAAATTCTCTCTAGAATTTTCAAAATCCATGTCCACATGTTTACAATTTCACGTCAAAAAATTGCTAAAATTCCAGTTGAAATTTTTTCAAAGTCCCTTAAAAATTTTCCAATTTTTGTCCCAATTCTTCCCATTCCCATTGAAACTTTTCAAATCCCTCTCCAAATTGTTGAAATTCTGTTGAAGCTTTTAAAATTCTCTCTAGAATTTTCAAAATCCATGTCCACATGTTTACAATTTCACGTCAAAAAATTGCTAAAATTCCAGTTGAAATTTTTTCAAAGTCCCTTAAAAATTTTCCAATTTTTGTCCCAATTCTTCCCATTCCCATTGAAACTTTTCAAATCCCTCTCTAAATTGTTGAAATTCTGTTGAAGCTTTTAAAATTCTCTCTAGAATTTTCAAAATCCATGTCCACATGTTTACAATTTCACGTCAAAAAATTGCTAAAATTCCGGTTGAAATTTTTTCAAAGTCCCTTAAAAATTTTCCAATTTTTGTCCCAATTCTTCCCATTCCCATTGAAACTTTTCAAATCCCTCTCAAAATTGTTGAAATTCTGTTGAAGCTTTTAAAATTCTCTCTAGAATTTTCAAAATCCATGTCCACATGTTTACAATTTCACGTCAAAAAATGGCTAAAATTCCAGTTGAAATTTTTTCAAAGTCCCTTAAAAATTTTCCAATTTTTGTCCCAATTCTTCCCATTCCCATTGAAACTTTTCAAATCCCTCTCAAAATTGTTGAAATTCTGTTGAAGCTTTTAAAATTCTCTCTAGAATTTTCAAAATCCATGTCCACATGCTTACAATTTCACGTCAAAATTGCTAAAATTCCAGTTGAAATTTTTTCAAAGTCCCTTAAAAATTTTCCAATTTTTGTCCCAATTCTTCCCATTCCCATTGAAACTTTTCAAATCCCTCTCAAAATTGTTGAAATTCTGTTGAAGCTTTTAAAATTCTCTCTAGAATTTTCAAAATCCACTTCAACATGTTTACAATTTCACGTCAGAAAATGGCTAAAATTCCAGTTGAAATTTTTTCAAAGTCCCTTAAAAATTTTCCAATTTTTGTCCCAATTCTTCCCATTCCCATTGAAACTTTTCAAATCCCTCTCAAAATTGTTGAAATTCTGTTGAAGCTTTTAAAATTCTCTCTAGAATTTTCAAAATCCATGTCCACATGTTTACAATTTCACGTCAAAAAATTGCTAAAATTCCAGTTGCAATTTTTTCAAAGTCCCTTAAAAATTTTCCAATTTTTGTCCCAATTCTTCCCATTCCCATTGAAACTTTTCAAATCCCTCTCCAAATTGTTGAAATTCTCTTGAAGCTTTTAAAATTCTCTCTAGAATTTTCAAAATCCATGTCCACATGTTTACAATTTCACGTCAAAAAATTGCTAAAATTCCAGTTGAAATTAAGTCCCTTCAAAATTTTCCAATTTTTGTCCCAATTCTTCCCATTCCCATTGAAACTTTTCAAATCCCTCTCAAAATTGTTGAAATTCTCTCGAAGCTTTTAAAATTCTCTCTAGAATTTTCAAAATCCATGTCCACATGTTTACAATTTCACGTCAAAAAATTGCTAAAATTCCAGTTGAAATTTTTTCAAAGTCCCTTAAAAATTTTCCAATTTTTGTCCCAATTCTTCCCATTCCCATTGAAACTTTTCAAATCCCTCTCCAAATTGTTGAAATTCTCTTGAAGCTTTTAAAAATCTCTCTAGAATTTTCAAAATCCATGTCCACATGTTTACAATTTCACGTCAAAAAATGGCTAAAATTCCAGTTGAAATTTTTTCAAAGTCCCTTCAAAATTTTCCAATTTTTGTCCCAATTCTTCCCATTCCCATTGAAACTTTTCAAATCCCTCTCCAAATTGTTGAAATTCTGTTGAAGCTTTTAAAATTCTCTCTAGAATTTTCAAAATCCATGTCCACATGTTTACAATTTCACGTCAAAAAATTGCTAAAATTCCAGTTGAAATTTTTTCAAAGTCCCTTAAAAATTTTCCAATTTTTGTCCCAATTCTTCCCATTCCCATTGAAACTTTTCAAATCCCTCTCCAAATTGTTGAAATTCTCTTGAAGCTTTTAAAATTCTCTCTAGAAGTTTCAAAATCCATGTCCACATGTTTACAATTTCACGTCAAAAAATTGCTAAAATTCCAGTTGAAATTAAGTCCCTTAAAAATTTTCCAATTTTTGTCCCAATTCTTCCCATTCCCATTGAAACTTTTCAAATCCCTCTCAAAATTGTTGAAATTCTCTCGAAGCTTTTAAAATTCTCTCTAGAATTTTCAAAATCCATGTCCACATGTTTACAATTTCACGTCAAAAAATTGCTAAAATTCCAGTTGAAATTTTTTCAAAGTCCCTTAAAAATTTTCCAATTTTTGTCCCAATTCTTCCCATTCCCATTGAAACTTTTCAAATCCCTCTCCAAATTGTTGAAATTCTGTTGAAGCTTTTAAAATTCTCTCTAGAATTTTCAAAATCCATGTCCACATGTTTACAATTTCACGTCAAAAAATGGCTAAAATTCCAGTTGAAATTTTTTCAAAGTCCCTTAAAAATTTTCCAATTTTTGTCCCAATTCTTCCCATTCCCATTGAAACTTTTCAAATCCCTCTCCAAATTGTTGAAATTCTGTTGAAGCTTTTAAAATTCTCTCTAGAATTTTCAAAATCCATGTCCACATGTTTACAATTTCACGTCAAAAAATTGCTAAAATTCCAGTTGAAATTTTTTCAAAGTCCCTTAAAAATTTTCCAATTTTTGTCCCAATTCTTCCCATTCCCATTGAAACTTTTCAAATCCCTCTCCAAATTGTTGAAATTCTCTTGAAGCTTTTAAAATTCTCTCTAGAATTTTCAAAATCCATGTCCACATGTTCACAATTTCACGTCAAAAAATTGCTAAAATTCCAGTTGAAATTTTTTCAAAGTCCCTTAAAAATTTTCCAATTTTTGTCCCAATTCTTCCCATTCCCATTGAAACTTTTCAAATCCCTCTCCAAATTGTTGAAATTCTCTTGAAGCTTTTAAAATTCTCTCTAGAATTTTCAAAATCCATGTCCACATGTTTACAATTTCACGTCAAAAAATTGCTAAAATTCCGGTTGAAATTTTTTCAAAGTCCCTTAAAAATTTTCCAATTTTTGTCCCAATTCTTCCCATTCCCATTGAAACTTTTCAAATCCCTCTCAAAATTGTTGAAATTCTGTTGAAGCTTTTAAAATTCTCTCTAGAATTTTCAAAATCCATGTCCACATGTTTACAATTTCACGTCAAAAAATGGCTAAAATTCCAGTTGAAATTTTTTCAAAGTCCCTTAAAAATTTTCCAATTTTTGTCCCAATTCTTCCCATTCCCATTGAAACTTTTCAAATCCCTCTCAAAATTGTTGAAATTCTGTTGAAGCTTTTAAAATTCTCTCTAGAATTTTCAAAATCCATGTCCACATGCTTACAATTTCACGTCAAAATTGCTAAAATTCCAGTTGAAATTTTTTCAAAGTCCCTTAAAAATTTTCCAATTTTTGTCCCAATTCTTCCCATTCCCATTGAAACTTTTCAAATCCCTCTCAAAATTGTTGAAATTCTGTTGAAGCTTTTAAAATTCTCTCTAGAATTTTCAAAATCCACTTCAACATGTTTACAATTTCACGTCAGAAAATGGCTAAAATTCCAGTTGAAATTTTTTCAAAGTCCCTTAAAAATTTTCCAATTTTTGTCCCAATTCTTCCCATTCCCATTGAAACTTTTCAAATCCCTCTCCAAATTGTTGAAATTCTGTTGAAGCTTTTAAAATTCTCTCTAGAATTTTCAAAATCCATGTCCACATGTTTACAATTTCACGTCAAAAAATTGCTAAAATTCCAGTTGAAATTTTTTCAAAGTCCCTTAAAAATTTTCCAATTTTTGTCCCAATTCTTCCCATTCCCATTGAAACTTTTCAAATCCCTCTCCAAATTGTTGAAATTCTGTTGAAGCTTTTAAAATTCTCTCTAGAATTTTCAAATCCATGTCCACATGTTTACAATTTCACGTCAAAAAATTGCTAAAATTCCAGTTGAAATTAAGTCCCTTCAAAATTTTCCAATTTTTGTCCCAATTCTTCCCATTCCCATTGAAACTTTTCAAATCCCTCTCCAAATTGTTGAAATTCTCTCGAAGCTTTTAAAATTCTCTCTAGAATTTTCAAAATCCATGTCCACATGTTTACAATTTCACGTCAAAAAATTGCTAAAATTCCAGTTGAAATTTTTTCAAAGTCCCTTAAAAATTTTCCAATTTTTGTCCCAATTCTTCCCATTCCCATTGAAACTTTTCAAATCCCTCTCAAAATTGTTGAAATTCTGTTGAAGCTTTTAAAATTCTCTCTAGAATTTTCAAAATCCATGTCCACATGTTTACAATTTCACGTCAAAAAATGGCTAAAATTCCAGTTGAAATTTTTTCAAAGTCCCTTCAAAATTTTCCAATTTTTGTCCCAATTCTTCCCATTCCCATTGAAACTTTTCAAATCCCTCTCCAAATTGTTGAAATTCTGTTGAAGCTTTTAAAATTCTCTCTAGAATTTTCAAAATCCATGTCCACATGTTTACAATTTCACGTCAAAAAATTGCTAAAATTCCAGTTGAAATTTTTTCAAAGTCCCTTAAAAATTTTCCAATTTTTGTCCCAATTCTTCCCATTCCCATTGAAACTTTTCAAATCCCTCTCAAAATTGTTGAAATTCTGTTGAAGCTTTTAAAATTCTCTCTAGAATTTTCAAAATCCATGTCCACATGTTTACAATTTCACGTCAAAAAATTGCTAAAATTCCAGTTGAAATTAAGTCCCTTAAAAATTTTCCAATTTTTGTCCCAATTCTTCCCATTCCCATTGAAACTTTTCAAATCCCTCTCTAAATTGTTGAAATTCTGTTGAAGCTTTTAAAATTCTCTCTAGAATTTTCAAAATCCATGTCCACATGTTTACAATTTCACGTCAAAAAATTGCTAAAATTCCAGTTGAAATTTTTTCAAAGTCCCTTAAAAATTTTCCAATTTTTGTCCCAATTCTTCCCATTCCCATTGAAACTTTTCAAATCCCTCTCCAAATTGTTGAAATTCTCTTGAAGCTTTTAAAATTCTCTCTAGAATTTTCAAAATCCATGTCCACATGTTTACAATTTCACGTCAAAAAATTGCTAAAATTCCAGTTGAAATTAAGTCCCTTCAAAATTTTCCAATTTTTGTCCCAATTCTTCCCATTCCCATTGAAACTTTTCAAATCCCTCTCAAAATTGTTGAAATTCTGTTGAAGCTTTTAAAATTCTCTCTAGAATTTTCAAAATCCATGTCCACACGTTTACAATTTCACGTCAAAAAATGGCTAAAATTCCAGTTGAAATTTTTTCAAAGTCCCTTAAAAATTTTCCAATTTTTGTCCCAATTCTTCCCATTCCCATTGAAACTTTTCAAATCCCTCTCAAAATTGTTGAAATTCTCTTGAAGCTTCTAAAATTCTCTCTAGAATTTTCAAAATCCATGTCCACACGTTTACAATTTCACGTCAAAAAATGGCTAAAATTCCAGTTGAAATTTTTTCAAAGTCCCTTAAAAATTTTCCAATTTTTGTCCCAATTCTTCCCATTCCCATTGAAACTTTTCAAATCCCTCTCCAAATTGTTGAAATTCTGTTGAAGCTTTTAAAATTCTCTCTAGAATTTTCAAAATCCATGTCCACATGTTTACAATTTCACGTCAAAAAATGGCTAAAATACCAGTTGAAATTTTTTCAAAGTCCCTTAAAAATTTTCCAATTTTTGTCCCAATTCTTCCCATTCCCATTGAAACTTTTCAAATCCCTCTCCAAATTGTTGAAATTCTGTTGAAGCTTTTAAAATTCTCTCTAGAATTTTCAAAATCCATGTCCACATGTTTACAATTTCACGTCAAAAAATTGCTAAAATTCCAGTTGAAATTAAGTCCCTTAAAAATTTTCCAATTTTTGTCCCAATTCTTCCCATTCCCATTGAAACTTTTCAAATCCCTCTCAAAATTGTTGAAATTCTGTTGAAGCTTTTAAAATTCTCTCTAGAATTTTCAAAATCCATGGCCACATGTTTACAATTTCACGTCAAAAAATGGCTAAAATTCCAGTTGAAATTTTTTCAAAGTCCCTTAAAAATTTTCCAATTTTTGTCCCAATTCTTCCCATTCCCATTGAAACTTTTCAAATCCCTCTCAAAACTGTTGAAATTCTGTTGAAGCTTTTAAAATTCTCTCTAGAATTTTCAAAATCCATGTCCACATGCTTACAATTTCACGTCAAAATTGCTAAAATTCCAGTTGAAATTTTTTCAAAGTCCCTTAAAAATTTTCCAATTTTTGTCCCAATTCTTCCCATTCCCATTGAAACTTTTCAAATCCCTCTCAAAATTGTTGAAATTCTGTTGAAGCTTTTAAAATTCTCTCTAGAATTTTCAAAATCCACTTCAACATGTTTACAATTTCACGTCAAAAAATGGCTAAAATTCCAGTTGAAATTTTTTAAAGTCCCTTAAAAATTTTCCAATTTTTGTCCCAATTCTTCCCATTCCCATTGAAACTTTTCAAATCCCTCTCTAAATTGTTGAAATTCTGTTGAAGCTTTTAAAATTCTCTCTAGAATTTTCAAAATCCATGTCCACATGTTTACAATTTCACGTCAAAAAATTGCTAAAATTCCAGTTGCAATTTTTTCAAAGTCCCTTAAAAATTTTCCAATTTTTGTCCCAATTCTTCCCATTCCCATTGAAACTTTTCAAATCCCTCTCCAAATTGTTGAAATTCTCTTGAAGCTTTTAAAATTCTCTCTAGAATTTTCAAAATCCATGTCCACATGTTTACAATTTCACGTCAAAAAATTGCTAAAATTCCAGTTGAAATTAAGTCCCTTAAAAATTTTCCAATTTTTGTCCCAATTCTTCCCATTCCCATTGAAACTTTTCAAATCCCTCTCAAAATTGTTGAAATTCTGTTGAAGCTTTTAAAATTCTCTCTAGAATTTTCAAAATCCATGTCCACACGTTTACAATTTCACGTCAAAAAATGGCTAAAATTCCAGTTGAAATTTTTTCAAAGTCCCTTCAAAATTTTCCAATTTTTGTCCCAATTCTTCCCATTCCCATTGAAACTTTTCAAATCCCTCTCAAAATTGTTGAAATTCTCTTGAAGCTTCTAAAATTCTCTCTAGAATTTTCAAAATCCATGTCCACATGTTTACAATTTCACGTCAAAAAATTGCTAAAATTCCAGTTGAAATTTTTTCAAAGTCTCTTAAAAATTTTCCAATTTTTGTCCCAATTCTTCCCATTCCCATTGAAACTTTTCAAATCCCTCTCCAAATTGTTGAAATTCTGTTGAAGCTTTTAAAATTCTCTCTAGAATTTTCAAAATCCATGTCCACATGTTTACAATTTCACGTCAAAAAATTGCTAAAATTCCAGTTGCAATTTTTTCAAAGTCCCTTAAAAATTTTCCAATTTTTGTCCCAATTCTTCCCATTCCCATTGAAACTTTTCAAATCCCTCTCCAAATTGTTGAAATTCTCTTGAAGCTTTTAAAATTCTCTCTAGAATTTTCAAAATCCATGTCCACATGTTTACAATTTCACGTCAAAAAATTGCTAAAATTCCAGTTGAAATTAAGTCCCTTCAAAATTTTCCAATTTTTGTCCCAATTCTTCCCATTCCCATTGAAACTTTTCAAATCCCTCTCAAAATTGTTGAAATTCTCTCGAAGCTTTTAAAATTCTCTCTAGAATTTTCAAAATCCATGTCCACATGTTTACAATTTCACGTCAAAAAATTGCTAAAATTCCAGTTGAAATTTTTTCAAAGTCCCTTAAAAATTTTCCAATTTTTGTCCCAATTCTTCCCATTCCCATTGAAACTTTTCAAATCCCTCTCAAAATTGTTGAAATTCTCTTGAAGCTTTTAAAATTCTCTCTAGAATTTTCAAAATCCATGTCCACATGTTTACAATTTCACGTCAAAAAATTGCTAAAATTCCAGTTGAAATTTTTTCAAAGTCCCTTAAAAATTTTCCAATTTTTGTCCCAATTCTTCCCATTCCCATTGAAACTTTTCAAATCCCTCTCCAAATTGTTGAAATTCTGTTGAAGCTTTTAAAATTCTCTCTAGAAGTTTCAAAATCCATGTCCACATGCTTACAATTTCACGTCAAAAAATTGCTAAAATTCCAGTTGAAATTTTTTCAAAGTCCCTTAAAAATTTTCCAATTTTTGTCCCAATTCTTCCCATTCCCATTGAAACTTTTCAAATCCCTCTCAAAATTGTTGAAATTCTGTTGAAGCTTTTAAAATTCTCTAGAATTTTCAAAATCCATGTCCACATGTTTACAATTTCACGTCAAAAAATGGCTAAAATTCCAGTTGCAATTTTTTCAAAGTCCCTTAAAAATTTTCCAATTTTTGTCCCAATTCTTCCCATTCCCATTGAAACTTTTCAAATCCCTCTCCAAATTGTTGAAATTCTGTTGAAGCTTTTAAAATTCTCTCTAGAATTTTCAAAATCCATGTCCACATGTTTACAATTTCACGTCAAAAAATTGCTAAAATTCCAGTTGCAATTTTTTCAAAGTCCCTTAAAAATTTTCCAATTTTTGTCCCAATTCTTCCCATTCCCATTGAAACTTTTCAAATCCCTCTCCAAATTGTTGAAATTCTGTTGAAGCTTTTAAAATTCTCTCTAGAATTTTCAAAATCCATGTCCACATGTTTACAATTTCACGTCAAAAAATTGCTAAAATTCCAGTTGAAATTAAGTCCCTTAAAAATTTTCCAATTTTTGTCCCAATTCTTCCCATTCCCATTGAAACTTTTCAAATCCCTCTCAAAATTGTTGAAATTCTGTTGAAGCTTTTAAAATTCTCTCTAGAATTTTCAAAATCCATGTCCACATGTTTACAATTTCACGTCAAAAAATGGCTAAAATTCCAGTTGAAATTTTTTCAAAGTCCCTTAAAAATTTTCCAATTTTTGTCCCAATTCTTCTTCCCATTCCCATTGAAACTTTTCAAATCCCTCTCAAAACTGTTGAAATTCTGTTGAAGCTTTTAAAATTCTCTCTAGAATTTTCAAAATCCATGTCCACATGCTTACAATTTCACGTCAAAATTGCTAAAATTCCAGTTGAAATTTTTTCAAAGTCCCTTAAAAATTTTCCAATTTTTGTCCCAATTCTTCCCATTCCCATTGAAACTTTTCAAATCCTTCTCAAAATTGTTGAAATTCTGTTGAAGCTTTTAAAATTCTCTCTAGAATTTTCAAAATCCACTTCAACATGTTTACAATTTCACGTCAGAAAATGGCTAAAATTCCAGTTGAAATTTTTTCAAAGTCCCTTAAAAATTTTCCAATTTTTGTCCCAATTCTTCCCATTCCCATTGAAACTTTTCAAATCCCTCTCTAAATTGTTGAAATTCTGTTGAAGCTTTTAAAATTCTCTCTAGAATTTTCAAAATCCATGTCCACATGTTTACAATTTCACGTCAAAAAATTGCTAAAATTCCAGTTGAAATTTTTTCAAAGTCCCTTAAAAATTTTCCAATTTTTGTCCCAATTCTTCCCATTCCCATTGAAACTTTTCAAATCCCTCTCCAAATTGTTGAAATTCTCTTGAAGCTTTTAAAATTCTCTCTAGAATTTTCAAAATCCATGTCCACATGTTTACAATTTCACGTCAAAAAATGGCTAAAATTCCAGTTGAAATTAAGTCCCTTCAAAATTTTCCAATTTTTGTCCCAATTCTTCCCATTCCCATTGAAACTTTTCAAATCCCTCTCAAAATTGTTGAAATTCTCTTGAAGCTTTTAAAATTCTCTCTAGAATTTTCAAAATCCATGTCCACATGTTTACAATTTCACGTCAAAAATGGCTAAAATTCCAGTTGAAATTTTTTCAAAGTCCCTTAAAAATTTTCCAATTTTTGTCCCAATTCTTCCCATTCCCATTGAAACTTTTCAAATCCCTCTCAAAATTGTTGAAATTCTCTTGAAGCTTTTAAAAATCTCTCTAGAATTTTCAAAATCCATGTCCACATGTTTACAATTTCACGTCAAAAAATGGCTAAAATTCCAGTTGAAATTTTTTCAAAGTCCCTTAAAAATTTTCCAATTTTTGTCCCAATTCTTCCCATTCCCATTGAAACTTTTCAAATCCCTCTCAAAATTGTTGAAATTCTCTTGAAGCTTTTAAAATTCTCTCTAGAATTTTCAAAATCCATGTCCACATGTTTACAATTTCACGTCAAAAAATTGCTAAAATTCCAGTTGAAATTTTTTCAAAGTCTCTTAAAAATTTTCCAATTTTTGTCCCAATTCTTCCCATTCCCATTGAAACTTTTCAAATCCCTCTCAAAATTGTTGAAATTCTGTTGAAGCTTTTAAAAATCTCTCTAGAATTTTCAAAATCCATGTCCACATGTTTACAATTTCACGTCAAAAAATGGCTAAAATTCCAGTTGAAATTTTTTCAAAGTCCCTTCAAAATTTTCCAATTTTTGTCCCAATTCTTCCCATTCCCATTGAAACTTTTCAAATCCCTCTCAAAATTGTTGAAATTCTCTTGAAGCTTTTAAAATTCTCTCTAGAATTTTCAAAATCCACTTCAACATGTTTACAATTTCACGTCAGAAAATGGCTAAAATTCCAGTTGAAATTTTTTCAAAGTCCCTTAAAAATTTTCCTATTCTTGTCCCAATTCTTCCCATTCCCATTGAAACTTTTCAAATCCCTCTCAAAATTGTTGAAATTCTGTTGAAGCTTTTAAAATTCTCTCTAGAATTTTCAAAATCCATGTCCACATGTTTACAATTTCACGTCAAAAAATTGCTAAAATTCCAGTTGAAATTAAGTCCCTTAAAAATTTTCCAATTTTTGTCCCAATTCTTCCCATTCCCATTGAAACTTTTCAAATCCCTCTCAAAATTGTTGAAATTCTGTTGAAGCTTTTAAAATTCTCTCTAGAATTTTCAAAATCCATGTCCACATGTTTACAATTTCACGTCAAAAAATTGCTAAAATTCCAGTTGAAATTTTTTCAAAGTCCCTGAAAAATTTTCCAATTTTTGTCCCAATTCTTCCCATTCCCATTGAAACTTTTCAAATCCCTCTCCAAATTGTTGAAATTCTGTTGAAGCTTTTAAAATTCTCTCTAGAATTTTCAAAATCCATGTCCACATGTTTACAATTTCACGTCAAAAAATTGCTAAAATTCCAATTGCAATTTTTTCAAAGTCCCTTAAAAATTTTCCAATTTTTGTCCCAATTCTTCCCATTCCCATTGAAACTTTTCAAATCCCTCTCCAAATTGTTGAAATTCTCTTGAAGCTTTTAAAATTCTCTCTAGAATTTTCAAAATCCATGTCCACATCTTTACAATTTCACGTCAAAAAATTGCTAAAATTCCAGTTGCAATTTTTTCAAAGTCCCTTAAAAATTTTCCAATTTTTGTCCCAATTCTTCCCATTCCTATTGAAACTTTTCAAATCCCTCTCTAAATTGTTGAAATTCTGTTGAAGCTTTTAAAATTCTCTCTAGAATTTTCAAAATCCATGTCCACATGTTTACAATTTCACGTCAAAAAATTGCTAAAATTCCAGTTGAAATTTTTTCAAAGTCCCTTAAAAATTTTCCAATTTTTGTCCCAATTCTTCCCATTCCCATTGAAACTTTTCAAATCCCTCTCCAAATTGTTGAAATTCTGTTGAAGCTTTTAAAATTCTCTCTAGAAGTTTCAAAATCCATGGCCACATGTTTACAATTTCACGTCAAAAAATTGCTAAAATTCCAGTTGAAATTTTTTCAAAGTCCCTTAAAAATTTTCCAATTTTTGTCCCAATTCTTCCCATTCCCATTGAAACTTTTCAAATCCCTCTCAAAATTGTTGAAATTCTCTTGAAGCTTTTAAAATTCTCTCTAGAATTTTCAAAATCCATGTCCACATGTTTACAATTTCACGTCAAAAAATTGCTAAAATTCCAGTTGAAATTAAGTCCCTTAAAAATTTTCCAATTTTTGTCCCAATTCTTCCCATTCCCATTGAAACTTTTCAAATCCCTCTCAAAATTGTTGAAATTCTGTTGAAGCTTTTAAAATTCTCTCTAGAATTTTCAAAATCCATGGCCACATGTTTACAATTTCACGTCAAAAAATTGCTAAAATTCCAGTTGAAATTTTTTCAAAGTCCCTTAAAAATTTTCCAATTTTTGTCCCAATTCTTCCCATTCCCATTGAAACTTTTCAAATCCCTCTCAAAATTGTTGAAATTCTCTTGAAGCTTTTAAAATTCTCTCTAGAATTTTCAAAATCCATGGCCACATGTTTACAATTTCACGTCAAAAAATTGCTAAAATTCCAGTTGAAATTTTTTAAAGTCCCTTAAAAATTTTCCAATTTTTGTCCCAATTCTTCCCATTCCCATTGAAACTTTTCAAATCCCTCTCCAAATTGTTGAAATTCTGTTGAAGCTTTTAAAAATCTCTCTAGAATTTTCAAAATCCATGTCCACATGTTTACAATTTCACGTCAAAAAATGGCTAAAATTCCAGTTGAAATTTTTTCAAAGTCCCTTAAAAATTTTCCAATTTTTGTCCCAATTCTTCCCATTCCCATTGAAACTTTTCAAATCCCTCTCCAAATTGTTGAAATTCTGTTGAAGCTTTTAAAATTCTCTCTAGAAGTTTCAAAATCCATGTCCACATGTTTACAATTTCACATCAAAAAATTGCTAAAATTCCAGTTTAAATTTTTTCAAAGTCCCTTAAAAATTTTCCAATTTTTGTCCCAATTCTTCCCATTCCCATTGAAACTTTTCAAATCCCTCTCCAAATTGTTGAAATTCTGTTGAAGCTTTTAAAATTCTCTCTAGAATTTTCAAAATCCATGTCCACATGTTTACAATTTCACGTCAAAAAATGGCTAAAATACCAGTTGAAATTTTTTCAAAGTCCCTTAAATATTTTCCAATTTTTGTCCCAATTCTTCCCATTCCCATTGAAACTTTTCAAATCCCTCTCCAAATTGTTGAAATTCTGTTGAAGCTTTTAAAATTCTCTCTAGAATTTTCAAAATCCATGTCCACATGTTTACAATTTCACGTCAAAAAATTGCTAAAATTCCAGTTGAAATTTTTTCAAAGTCCCTTAAAAATTTTCCAATTTTTGTCCCAATTCTTCCCATTCCCATTGAAACTTTTCAAATCCCTCTCTAAATTGTTGAAATTCTGTTGAAGCTTTTAAAATTCTCTCTAGAATTTTCAAAATCCATGTCCACATGTTTACAATTTCACGTCAAAAAATTGCTAAAATTCCAGTTGCAATTTTTTCAAAGTCCCTTAAAAATTTTCCAATTTTTGTCCCAATTCTTCCCATTCCCATTGAAACTTTTCAAATCCCTCTCAAAATTGTTGAAATTCTGTTGAAGCTTTTAAAATTCTCTCTAGAATTTTCAAAATCCATGTCCACATGTTTACAATTTCACGTCAAAAAATGGCTAAAATTCCAGTTGCAATTTTTTCAAAGTCCCTGAAAAATTTTCCAATTTTTGTCCCAATTCTTCCCATTCCCATTGAAACTTTTCAAATCCCTCTCAAAATTGTTGAAATTCTGTTGAAGCTTTTAAAATTCTCTCTAGAATTTTCAAAATCCATGTCCACATGTTTACAATTTCACGTCAAAAAATGGCTAAAATTCCAGTTGAAATTTTTTCAAAGTCCCTTAAAAATTTTCCAATTTTTGTCCCAATTCTTCCCATTCCCATTGAAACTTTTCAAATCCCTCTCCAAATTGTTGAAATTCTGTTGAAGCTTTTAAAATTCTCTCTAGAAGTTTCAAAATCCATGTCCACATGTTTACAATTTCACGTCAAAATTGCTAAAATTCCAGTTGAAATTTTTTCAAAGTCCCTGAAAAATTTTCCAATTTTTGTCCCAATTCTTCCCATTCCCATTGAAACTTTTCAAATCCCTCTCCAAATTGTTGAAATTCTGTTGAAGCTTTTAAAATTCTCTCTAGAATTTTCAAAATCCACTTCAACATGTTTACAATTTCACGTCAGAAAATGGCTAAAATTCCAGTTGAAATTTTTTCAAAGTCCCTTAAAAATTTTCCAATTTTTGTCCCAATTCTTCCCATTCCCATTGAAACTTTTCAAATCCCTCTCAAAATTGTTGAAATTCTGTTGAAGCTTTTAAAATTCTCTCTAGAATTTTCAAAATCCATGTCCACATGTTTACAATTTCACGTCAAAAAATTGCTAAAATTCCAGTTGAAATTTTTTCAAAGTCCCTTAAAAATTTTCCAATTTTTGTCCCAATTCTTCCCATTCCCATTGAAACTTTTCAAATCCCTCTCCAAATTGTTGAAATTCTCTTGAAGCTTTTAAAATTCTCTCTAGAATTTTCAAAATCCATGTCCACATGTTTACAATTTCACGTCAAAAAATTGCTAAAATTCCAGTTGAAATTAAGTCCCTTCAAAATTTTCCAATTTTTGTCCCAATTCTTCCCATTCCCATTGAAACTTTTCAAATCCCTCTCAAAATTGTTGAAATTCTCTCGAAGCTTTTAAAATTCTCTCTAGAATTTTCAAAATCCATGTCCACATGTTTACAATTTCACGTCAAAAAATTGCTAAAATTCCAGTTGAAATTTTTTCAAAGTCCCTTAAAAATTTTCCAATTTTTGTCCCAATTCTTCCCATTCCCATTGAAACTTTTCAAATCCCTCTCCAAATTGTTGAAATTCTGTTGAAGCTTTTAAAATTCTCTCTAGAAGTTTCAAAATCCATGTCCACATGTTTACAATTTCACGTCAAAAAATTGCTAAAATTCCAGTTGAAATTTTTTCAAAGTCCCTTAAAAATTTTCCAATTTTTGTCCCAATTCTTCCCATTCCCATTGAAACTTTTCAAATCCCTCTCCAAATTGTTGAAATTCTCTTGAAGCTTTTAAAATTCTCTCTAGAATTTTCAAAATCCATGTCCACATGTTTACAATTTCACGTCAAAAAATGGCTAAAATTCCAGTTGAAATTAAGTCCCTTCAAAATTTTCCAATTTTTGTCCCAATTCTTCCCATTCCCATTGAAACTTTTCAAATCCCTCTCAAAATTGTTGAAATTCTGTTGAAGCTTTTAAAATTCTCTCTAGAATTTTCAAAATCCATGTCCACATGTTTACAATTTCACGTCAAAAATGGCTAAAATTCCAGTTGAAATTTTTTCAAAGTCCCTTAAAAATTTTCCAATTTTTGTCCCAATTCTTCCCATTCCCATTGAAACTTTTCAAATCCCTCTCAAAATTGTTGAAATTCTCTTGAAGCTTTTAAAAATCTCTCTAGAATTTTCAAAATCCATGTCCACATGTTTACAATTTCACGTCAAAAAATGGCTAAAATTCCAGTTGAAATTTTTTCAAAGTCCCTTAAAAATTTTCCAATTTTTGTCCCAATTCTTCCCATTCCCATTGAAACTTTTCAAATCCCTCTCAAAATTGTTGAAATTCTCTTGAAGCTTTTAAAATTCTCTCTAGAATTTTCAAAATCCATGTCCACATGTTTACAATTTCACGTCAAAAAATTGCTAAAATTCCAGTTGAAATTTTTTCAAAGTCTCTTAAAAATTTTCCAATTTTTGTCCCAATTCTTCCCATTCCCATTGAAACTTTTCAAATCCCTCTCAAAATTGTTGAAATTCTGTTGAAGCTTTTAAAAATCTCTCTAGAATTTTCAAAATCCATGTCCACATGTTTACAATTTCACGTCAAAAAATGGCTAAAATTCCAGTTGAAATTTTTTCAAAGTCCCTTCAAAATTTTCCAATTTTTGTCCCAATTCTTCCCATTCCCATTGAAACTTTTCAAATCCCTCTCAAAATTGTTGAAATTCTCTTGAAGCTTTTAAAATTCTCTCTAGAATTTTCAAAATCCACTTCAACATGTTTACAATTTCACGTCAGAAAATGGCTAAAATTCCAGTTGAAATTTTTTCAAAGTCCCTTAAAAATTTTCCTATTTTTGTCCCAATTCTTCCCATTCCCATTGAAACTTTTCAAATCCCTCTCAAAATTGTTGAAATTCTGTTGAAGCTTTTAAAATTCTCTCTAGAATTTTCAAAATCCATGTCCACATGTTTACAATTTCACGTCAAAAAATTGCTAAAATTCCAGTTGAAATTTTTTCAAAGTCCCTTAAAAATTTTCCAATTTTTGTCCCAATTCTTCCCATTCCCATTGAAACTTTTCAAATCCCTCTCAAAATTGTTGAAATTCTGTTGAAGCTTTTAAAATTCTCTCTAGAATTTTCAAAATCCATGTCCACATGTTTACAATTTCACGTCAAAAAATTGCTAAAATTCCAGTTGAAATTTTTTCAAAGTCCCTGAAAAATTTTCCAATTTTTGTCCCAATTCTTCCCATTCCCATTGAAACTTTTCAAATCCCTCTCCAAATTGTTGAAATTCTGTTGAAGCTTTTAAAATTCTCTCTAGAATTTTCAAAATCCATGTCCACATGTTTACAATTTCACGTCAAAAAATTGCTAAAATTCCAGTTGCAATTTTTTCAAAGTCCCTTAAAAATTTTCCAATTTTTGTCCCAATTCTTCCCATTCCCATTGAAACTTTTCAAATCCCTCTCCAAATTGTTGAAATTCTCTTGAAGCTTTTAAAATTCTCTCTAGAATTTTCAAAATCCATGTCCACATCTTTACAATTTCACGTCAAAAAATTGCTAAAATTCCAGTTGCAATTTTTTCAAAGTCCCTTAAAAATTTTCCAATTTTTGTCCCAATTCTTCCCATTCCTATTGAAACTTTTCAAATCCCTCTCTAAATTGTTGAAATTCTGTTGAAGCTTTTAAAATTCTCTCTAGAATTTTCAAAATCCATGTCCACATGTTTACAATTTCACGTCAAAAAATTGCTAAAATTCCAGTTGAAATTTTTTCAAAGTCCCTTAAAAATTTTCCAATTTTTGTCCCAATTCTTCCCATTCCCATTGAAACTTTTCAAATCCCTCTCCAAATTGTTGAAATTCTGTTGAAGCTTTTAAAATTCTCTCTAGAAGTTTCAAAATCCATGGCCACATGTTTACAATTTCACGTCAAAAAATTGCTAAAATTCCAGTTGAAATTTTTTCAAAGTCCCTTAAAAATTTTCCAATTTTTGTCCCAATTCTTCCCATTCCCATTGAAACTTTTCAAATCCCTCTCAAAATTGTTGAAATTCTGTTGAAGCTTTTAAAATTCTCTCTAGAATTTTCAAAATCCATGGCCACATGTTTACAATTTCACGTCAAAAAATTGCTAAAATTCCAGTTGAAATTAAGTCCCTTAAAAATTTTCCAATTTTTGTCCCAATTTTTCCCATTCCCATTGAAACTTTTCAAATCCCTCTCAAAATTGTTGAAATTCTGTTGAAGCTTTTAAAATTCTCTCTAGAATTTTCAAAATCCATGGCCACATGTTTACAATTTCACGTCAAAAAATTGCTAAAATTCCAGTTGAAATTTTTTCAAAGTCCCTTAAAAATTTTCCAATTTTTGTCCCAATTCTTCCCATTCCCATTGAAACTTTTCAAATCCCTCTCAAAATTGTTGAAATTCTCTTGAAGCTTTTAAAATTCTCTCTAGAATTTTCAAAATCCATGGCCACATGTTTACAATTTCACGTCAAAAAATTGCTAAAATTCCAGTTGAAATTTTTTAAAGTCCCTTAAAAATTTTCCAATTTTTGTCCCAATTCTTCCCATTCCCATTGAAACTTTTCAAATCCCTCTCCAAATTGTTGAAATTCTGTTGAAGCTTTTAAAAATCTCTCTAGAATTTTCAAAATCCATGTCCACATGTTTACAATTTCACGTCAAAAAATGGCTAAAATTCCAGTTGAAATTTTTTCAAAGTCCCTTAAAAATTTTCCAATTTTTGTCCCAATTCTTCCCATTCCCATTGAAACTTTCAAATCCCTCTCCAAATTGTTGAAATTCTGTTGAAGCTTTTAAAATTCTCTCTAGAAGTTTCAAAATCCATGTCCACATGTTTACAATTTCACATCAAAAAATTGCTAAAATTCCAGTTTAAATTTTTTCAAAGTCCCTTAAAAATTTTCCAATTTTTGTCCCAATTCTTCCCATTCCCATTGAAACTTTTCAAATCCCTCTCCAAATTGTTGAAATTCTGTTGAAGCTTTTAAAATTCTCTCTAGAATTTTCAAAATCCCATGTCCACATGTTTACAATTTCACGTCAAAAAATGGCTAAAATACCGTTGAAATTTTTTCAAAGTCCCTTAAATATTTTCCAATTTTTGTCCCAATTCTTCCCATTCCCATTGAAACTTTTCAAATCCCTCTCCAAATTGTTGAAATTCTGTTGAAGCTTTTAAAATTCTCTCTAGAATTTTCAAAATCCATGTCCACATGTTTACAATTTCACGTCAAAAAATTGCTAAAATTCCAGTTGAAATTTTTTCAAAGTCCCTTAAAAATTTTCCAATTTTTGTCCCAATTCTTCCCATTCCCATTGAAACTTTTCAAATCCCTCTCCAAATTGTTGAAATTCTCTTGAAGCTTTTAAAATTCTCTCTAGAATTTTCAAAATCCATGTCCACATGTTTACAATTTCACGTCAAAAAATTGCTAAAATTCCAGTTGAAATTAAGTCCCTTCAAAATTTTCCAATTTTTGTCCCAATTCTTCCCATTCCCATTGAAACTTTTCAAATCCCTCTCAAAATTGTTGAAATTCTCTCGAAGCTTTTAAAATTCTCTCTAGAATTTTCAAAATCCATGTCCACATGTTTACAATTTCACGTCAAAAAATTGCTAAAATTCCAGTTGAAATTTTTTCAAAGTCCCTTAAAAATTTTCCAATTTTTGTCCCAATTCTTCCCATTCCCATTGAAACTTTTCAAATCCCTCTCAAAATTGTTGAAATTCTCTTGAAGCTTTTAAAATTCTCTCTAGAATTTTCAAAATCCATGTCCACATGTTTACAATTTCACGTCAAAAAATGGCTAAAATTCCAGTTGAAATTTTTTCAAAGTCCCTTAAAAATTTTCCAATTTTTGTCCCAATTCTTCCCATTCCCATTGAAACTTTTCAAATCCCTCTCCAAATTGTTGAAATTCTGTTGAAGCTTTTAAAATTCTCTCTAGAATTTTCAAAATCCATGTCCACATGTTTACAATTTCACGTCAAAAAATTGCTAAAATTCCAGTTGAAATTTTTTCAAAGTCCCTTAAAAATTTTCCAATTTTTGTCCCAATTCTTCCCATTCCCATTGAAACTTTTCAAATCCCTCTCCAAATTGTTGAAATTCTGTTGAAGCTTTTAAAATTCTCTCTAGAATTTTCAAAATCCATGTCCACATGTTTACAATTTCACGTCAAAAAATTGCTAAAATTCCAGTTGAAATTTTTTCAAAGTCCCTTAAAAATTTTCCAATTTTTGTCCCAATTCTTCCCATTCCCATTGAAACTTTTCAAATCCCTCTCTAAATTGTTGAAATTCTGTTGAAGCTTTTAAAATTCTCTCTAGAATTTTCAAAATCCATGTCCACATGTTTACAATTTCACGTCAAAAAATTGCTAAAATTCCAGTTGAAATTTTTTCAAAGTCCCTTAAAAATTTTCCAATTTTTGTCCCAATTCTTCCCATTCCCATTGAAACTTTTCAAATCCCTCTCAAAATTGTTGAAATTCTGTTGAAGCTTTTAAAATTCTCTCTAGAATTTTCAAAATCCATGTCCACATGTTTACAATTTCACGTCAAAAAATGGCTAAAATTCCAGTTGAAATTTTTCAAAGTCCCTTAAAAATTTTCCAATTTTTGTCCCAATTCTTCCCATTCCCATTGAAACTTTTCAAATCCCTCTCCAAATTGTTGAAATTCTGTTGAAGCTTTTAAAATTCTCTCTAGAATTTTCAAAATCCATGTCCACATGTTTACAATTTCACGTCAAAAAATTGCTAAAATTCCAGTTGAAATTTTTTCAAAGTCCCTTAAAAATTTTCCAATTTTTGTCCCAATTCTTCCCATTCCCATTGAAACTTTTCAAATCCCTCTCAAAATTGTTGAAATTCTGTTGAAGCTTTTAAAATTCTCTCTAGAATTTTCAAAATCCATGTCCACATGTTTACAATTTCACGTCAAAAAATTGCTAAAATTCCAGTTGAAATTTTTTCAAAGTCCCTTAAAAATTTTCCAATTTTTGTCCCAATTCTTCCCATTCCCATTGAAACTTTTCAAATCCCTCTCTAAATTGTTGAAATTCTGTTGAAGCTTTTAAAATTCTCTCTAGAATTTTCAAAATCCATGTCCACATGTTTACAATTTCACGTCAAAAAATTGCTAAAATTCCAGTTGAAATTTTTTCAAAGTCCCTTAAAAATTTTCCAATTTTTGTCCCAATTCTTCCCATTCCCATTGAAACTTTTCAAATCCCTCTCAAAATTGTTGAAATTCTGTTGAAGCTTTTAAAATTCTCTCTAGAATTTTCAAAATCCATGTCCACATGCTTACAATTTCACGTCAAAATTGCTAAAATTCCAGTTGAAATTTTTTCAAAGTCCCTTAAAAATTTTCCAATTTTTGTCCCAATTCTTCCCATTCCCATTGAAACTTTTCAAATCCCTCTCAAAATTGTTGAAATTCTGTTGAAGCTTTTAAAATTCTCTCTAGAATTTTCAAAATCCACTTCAACATGTTTACAATTTCACGTCAGAAAATGGCTAAAATTCCAGTTGAAATTTTTTCAAAGTCCCTTAAAAATTTTCCAATTTTTGTCCCAATTCTTCCCATTCCCATTGAAACTTTTCAAATCCCTCTCCAAATTGTTGAAATTCTGTTGAAGCTTTTAAAATTCTCTCTAGAATTTTCAAAATCCATGTCCACATGTTTACAATTTCACGTCAAAAAATTGCTAAAATTCCAGTTGCAATTTTTTCAAAGTCCCTTAAAAATTTTCCAATTTTTGTCCCAATTCTTCCCATTCCCATTGAAACTTTTCAAATCCCTCTCCAAATTGTTGAAATTCTCTTGAAGCTTTTAAAATTCTCTCTAGAATTTTCAAAATCCATGTCCACATGTTTACAATTTCACGTCAAAAAATTGCTAAAATTCCAGTTGAAATTAAGTCCCTTAAAAATTTTCCAATTTTTGTCCCAATTCTTCCCATTCCCATTGAAACTTTCAAATCCCTCTCAAAATTGTTGAAATTCTGTTGAAGCTTTTAAAATTCTCTCTAGAATTTTCAAAATCCATGTCCACATGTTTACAATTTCACGTCAAAAAATTGCTAAAATTCCAGTTGAAATTTTTTCAAAGTCCCTTAAAAATTTTCCAATTTTTGTCCCAATTCTTCCCATTCCCATTGAAACTTTTCAAATCCCTCTCCAAATTGTTGAAATTCTGTTGAAGCTTTTAAAATTCTCTCTAGAAGTTTCAAAATCCATGTCCACATGTTTACAATTTCACGTCAAAAATTGCTAAAATTCCAGTTGAAATTTTTTCAAAGTCCCTTAAAAATTTTCCAATTTTTGTCCCAATTCTTCCCATTCCCATTGAAACTTTTCAAATCCCTCTCAAAATTGTTGAAATTCTCTTGAAGCTTTTAAAATTCTCTCTAGAATTTTCAAAATCCATGTCCACATGTTTACAATTTCACGTCAAAAAATTGCTAAAATTCCAGTTGAAATTTTTTCAAAGTCCCTTAAAAATTTTCCAATTTTTGTCCCAATTCTTCCCATTCCCATTGAAACTTTTCAAATCCCTCTCAAAATTGTTGAAATTCTGTTGAAGCTTTTAAAATTCTCTCTAGAATTTTCAAAATCCATGTCCACATGTTTACAATTTCACGTCAAAAATTGCTAAAATTCCAGTTGAAATTTTTTCAAAGTCCCTTAAAAATTTTCCAATTTTTGTCCCAATTCTTCCCATTCCCATTGAAACTTTTCAAATCCCTCTCAAAATTGTTGAAATTCTGTTGAAGCTTTTAAAATTCTCTCTAGAATTTTCAAAATCCATGTCCACATGTTTACAATTTCACGTCAAAAAATTGCTAAAATTCCAGTTGCAATTTTTTCAAAGTCCCTTAAAAATTTTCCAATTTTTGTCCCAATTCTTCCCATTCCCATTGAAACTTTTCAAATCCCTCTCCAAATTGTTGAAATTCTCTTGAAGCTTTTAAAATTCTCTCTAGAATTTTCAAAATCCATGTCCACATGTTTACAATTTCACGTCAAAAAATTGCTAAAATTCCAGTTGAAATTAAGTCCCTTCAAAATTTTCCAATTTTTGTCCCAATTCTTCCCATTCCCATTGAAACTTTTCAAATCCCTCTCAAAATTGTTGAAATTCTCTCGAAGCTTTTAAAATTCTCTCTAGAATTTTCAAAATCCATGTCCACATGTTTACAATTTCACGTCAAAAAATTGCTAAAATTCCAGTTGAAATTTTTTCAAAGTCCCTTAAAAATTTTCCAATTTTTGTCCCAATTCTTCCCATTCCCATTGAAACTTTTCAAATCCCTCTCCAAATTGTTGAAATTCTGTTGAAGCTTTTAAAATTCTCTCTAGAAGTTTCAAAATCCATGTCCACATGTTTACAATTTCACGTCAAAAAATTGCTAAAATTCCAGTTGAAATTTTTTCAAAGTCCCTTAAAAATTTTCCAATTTTTGTCCCAATTCTTCCCCATTCCCATTGAAACTTTTCAAATCCCTCTCAAAATTGTTGAAATTCTCTTGAAGCTTTTAAAATTCTCTCTAGAATTTTCAAAATCCATGTCCACATGTTTACAATTTCACGTCAAAAAATTGCTAAAATTCCAGTTGAAATTTTTTCAAAGTCCCTTAAAAATTTTCCAATTTTTGTCCCAATTCTTCCCATTCCCATTGAAACTTTTCAAATCCCTCTCAAAATTGTTGAAATTCTGTTGAAGCTTTTAAAATTCTCTCTAGAATTTTCAAAATCCATGTCCACATGTTTACAATTTCACGTCAAAAAATTGCTAAAATTCCAGTTGAAATTTTTTCAAAGTCCCTTAAAAATTTTCCAATTTTTGTCCCAATTCTTCCCATTCCCATTGAAACTTTTCAAATCCCTCTCAAAATTGTTGAAATTCTGTTGAAGCTTTTAAAATTCTCTCTAGAATTTTCAAAATCCATGTCCACATGCTTACAATTTCACGTCAAAATTGCTAAAATTCCAGTTGAAATTTTTTCAAAGTCCCTTAAAAATTTTCCAATTTTTGTCCCAATTCTTCCCATTCCCATTGAAACTTTTCAAATCCCTCTCCAAATTGTTGAAATTCTGTTGAAGCTTTTAAAATTCTCTCTAGAATTTTCAAAATCCATGGCCACATGTTTACAATTTCACGTCAAAAAATTGCTAAAATTCCAGTTGAAATTTTTTCAAAGTCCCTTAAAAATTTTCCAATTTTTGTCCCAATTCTTCCCATTCCCATTGAAACTTTTCAAATCCCTCTCAAAATTGTTGAAATTCTCTTGAAGCTTTTAAAATTCTCTCTAGAATTTTCAAAATCCATGTCCACATGTTTACAATTTCACGTCAAAAAATTGCTAAAATTCCAGTTGAAATTAAGTCCCTTAAAAATTTTCCAATTTTTGTCCCAATTCTTCCCATTCCCATTGAAACTTTTCAAATCCCTCTCAAAATTGTTGAAATTCTGTTGAAGCTTTTAAAATTCTCTCTAGAATTTTCAAAATCCATGGCCACATGTTTACAATTTCACGTCAAAAAATTGCTAAAATTCCAGTTGAAATTTTTTCAAAGTCCCTTAAAAATTTTCCAATTTTGTCCCAATTCTTCCCATTCCCATTGAAACTTTTCAAATCCCTCTCAAAATTGTTGAAATTCTCTTGAAGCTTTTAAAATTCTCTCTAGAATTTTCAAAATCCATGGCCACATGTTTACAATTTCACGTCAAAAAATTGCTAAAATTCCAGTTGAAATTTTTTAAAGTCCCTTAAAAATTTTCCAATTTTTGTCCCAATTCTTCCCATTCCCATTGAAACTTTTCAAATCCCTCTCAAAATTGTTGAAATTCTGTTGAAGCTTTTAAAATTCTCTCTAGAATTTTCAAAATCCATGTCCACATGTTTACAATTTCACGTCAAAAAATGGCTAAAATTCCAGTTGAAATTTTTTCAAAGTCCCTTAAAAATTTTCCAATTTTTGTCCCAATTCTTCCCATTCCCATTGAAACTTTTCAAATCCCTCTCCAAATTGTTGAAATTCTGTTGAAGCTTTTAAAATTCTCTCTAGAAGTTTC
>NW_028114958.1:0-88924 GCF_964273445.1 Streptopelia decaocto
TTTCAAATCCCTCTCAAAATTGTTGAAATTCTGTTGAAGCTTTTAAAATTCTCTCTAGAATTTTCAAAATCCATGGCCACATGTTTACAATTTCACGTCAAAAAATTGCTAAAATTCCAGTTGAAATTTTTTCAAAGTCCCTGAAAAATTTTCCAATTTTTGTCCCAATTCTTCCCATTCCCATTGAAACTTTTCAAATCCCTCCCAAAATTGTTGAAATTCTGTTGAAGCTTTTAAAATTCTCTCTAGAATTTTCAAAATCCATGGCCACATGTTTACAATTTCACGTCAAAAAATGGCTAAAATTCCAGTTGAAATTTTTTCAAAGTCCCTTAAAAATTTTCCAATTTTTGTCCCAATTCTTCCCATTCCCATTGAAACTTTTCAAATCCCTCTCAAAAATTGTTGAAATTCTGTTGAAGCTTTTAAAATTCTCTCTAGAATTTTCAAAATCCATGTCCACATGTTTACAATTTCACGTCAAAAAATGGCTAAAATTCCAGTTGAAATTTTTTCAAAGTCCCTGAAAAATTTTCCAATTTTTGTCCCAATTCTTCCCATTCCCATTGAAACTTTTCAAATCCCTCTCAAAACTGTTGAAATTCTGTTGAAGCTTTTAAAATTCTCTCTAGAATTTTCAAAATCCATGTCCACATGTTTACAATTTCACGTCAAAAAATGGCTAAAATTCCAGTTGAAATTTTTTCAAAGTCCCTTATAAAATTTCCAATTTTTGTCCCAATTCTTCCCATTCCCATTGAAACTTTTCAAATCCCTCTCAAAATTGTTGAAATTCTGTTGAAGCTTTTAAAATTCTCTCTAGAATTTTCAAAATCCATGTCCACATGTTTACAATTTCACGTCAAAAAATTGCTAAAATTCAGTTGAAATTTTTTCAAAGTCCCTGAAAAATTTTCCAATTTTTGTCCCAATTCTTCCCATTCCCATTGAAACTTTTCAAATCCCTCTCAAAACTGTTGAAATTCTGTTGAAGCTTTTAAAATTCTCTCTAGAATTTTCAAAATCCATGTCCACATGTTTATAATTTCACATAAAAAAAATTGCTAAAATTCCAGTTGAAATTTTTTCAAAGTCCCTGAAAAATTTTCCAATTTTTGTCCCAATTCTTCCCATTCCCATTGAAACTTTTCAAATCCCTCTCAAAATTGTGGAAATTCTGTTGAAGCTTTTAAAATTCTCTCTAGAATTTTCAAAATCCATGGCCACATGTTTACAATTTCACGTCAAAAAATTGCTAAAATTCCAGTTGAAATTTTTTCAAAGTCCCTTAAAAATTTTCCAATTTTTGTCCCAATTCTTCCCATTCCCATTGAAACTTTTCAAATCCCTCTCAAAATTGTTGAAATTCTCTTGAAGCTTTTAAAATTCTCTCTAGAGTTTTCAAAATCCATGTCCACATGTTTACAATTTCACGTCAAAAAATTGCTAAAATTCCAGTTGAAATTTTTTTCAAAGTCCCTTAAAAATTTTCCAATTTTTGTCCCAATTCTTCCCATTCCCATTGAAACTTTTCAAATCCCTCTCAAAATTGTTGAAATTCTGTTGAAGCTTTTAAAATTCTCTCTAGAATTTTCAAAATCCATGGCCACATGTTTACAATTTCACGTCAAAAAATGGCTAAAATTCCAGTTGAAATTTTTTCAAAGTCCCTTAAAAATTTTCCGATTTTTGTCCCAATTCTTCCCATTCCCATTGAAACTTTTCAAATCCCTCTCAAAATTGTGGAAATTCTGTTGAAGCTTTTAAAATTCTCTCTAGAATTTTCAAAATCCATGTCCACATGTTTACAATTTCACGTCAAAAAATTGCTAAAATTCCAGTTGAAATTTTTTCAATGTCCCTGAAAAATTTTCCAATTTTTGTCCCAATTCTTCCCATTCCCATTGAAACTTTTCAAATCCCTCTCAAAATTGTTGAAATTCTGTTGAAGCTTTTAAAATTCTCTCTAGAATTTTCAAAATCCATGGCCACATGTTTACAATTTCACGTCAAAAAATGGCTAAAATTCCAGTTGAAATTTTTTTCAAAGTCCCTGAAAAATTTTCCAATTTTTGTCCCAATTCTTCCCATTCCCATTGAAACTTTTCAAATCCCTCCCAAAATTGTTGAAATTCTGTTGAAGCTTTTAAAATTCTCTCTAGAATTTTCAAAATCCATGTCCACATGTTTACAATTTCACATAAAAAAATTGCTAAAATTCCAGTTGAAATTTTTCAAAGTCCCTTAAAAATTTTCCAATTTTTGTCCCAATTCTTCCCATTCCCATTGAAACTTTTCAAATCCCTCTCAAAATTGTTGAAATTCTGTTGAAGCTTCTAAAATTCTCTCTAGAATTTTCAAAATCCATGTCCACATGTTTACAATTTCACGTCAAAAAATGGCTAAAATTCCAGTTGAAATTTTTTCAAAGTCCCTTAAAAATTTTCCAATTTTTGTCCCAATTCTTCCCATTCCCATTGAAACTTTTCAAATCCCTCTCAAAACTGTTGAAATTCTGTTGAAGCTTTTAAAATTCTCTCTAGAATTTTCAAAATCCATGTCCACATGTTTACAATTTCACGTCAAAAAATTGCTAAAATTCCAGTTGAAATTTTTTCAAAGTCCCTGAAAAATTTTCCAATTTTTGTCCCAATTCTTCCCATTCCCATTGAAACTTTTTAAATCCCTCCCAAAATTGTTGAAATTCTGTTGAAGCTTTTAAAATTCTCTCTAGAATTTTCAAAATCCATGTCCACATGTTTACAATTTCACGTCAAAAAATTGCTAAAATTCCAGTTGAAATTTTTTCAAAGTCCCTGAAAAATTTTCCAATTTTTGTCCCAATTCTTCCCATTCCCATTGAAACTTTTCAAATCCCTCTCAAAATTGTTGAAATTCTGTTGAAGCTTTTAAAATTCTCTCTAGAATTTTCAAAATCCATGTCCACATGTTTACAATTTCACGTCAAAAAATGGCTAAAATTCCAGTTGAAATTTTTTCAAAGTCCCTGAAAAATTTTCCAATTTTTGTCCCAATTCTTCCCATTCCCATTGAAACTTTTCAAATCCCTCTCAAAACTGTTGAAATTCTGTTGAAGCTTTTAAAATTCTCTCTAGAATTTTCAAAATCCATGTCCACATGTTTACAATTTCACGTCAAAAAATGGCTAAAATTCCAGTTGAAATTTTTTCAAAGTCCCTTAAAAATTTTCCGATTTTTGTCCCAATTCTTCCCATTCCCATTGAAACTTTTCAAATCCCTCTCAAAATTGTTGAAATTCTGTTGAAGCTTTTAAAATTCTCTCTAGAATTTTCAAAATCCATGTCCACATGTTTACAATTTCACGTCAAAAAATGGCTAAAATTCCAGTTGAAATTTTTTCAAAGTCCCTGAAAAATTTTCCAATTTTTGTCCCAATTCTTCCCATTCCCATTGAAACTTTTCAAATCCCTCTCAAAATTGTTGAAATTCTGTTGAAGCTTTTAAAATTCTCTCTAGAATTTTCAAAATCCATGTCCACATGTTTACAATTTCACGTCAAAAAATTGCTAAAATTCAGTTGAAATTTTTTCAAAGTCCCTGAAAAATTTTCCAATTTTTGTCCCAATTCTTCCCATTCCCATTGAAACTTTTCAAATCCCTCTCAAAATTGTTGAAATTCTCTTGAAGCTTTTAAAATTCTCTCTAGAATTTTCAAAATCCATGTCCACATGTTTACAATTTCACGTCAAAAAATGGCTAAAATTCCAGTTGACATTTTTTCAAAGTCCCTTAAAAATTTTCTAATTTTTGTCCCAATTCTTCCCATTCCCATTGAAACTTTTCAAATCCCTCTCAAAATTGTTGAAATTCTCTAGAAGCTTTTAAAATTCTCTCTAGAGTTTTCAAAATCCATGTCCACATGTTTACAATTTCACGTCAAAAAATTGCTAAAATTCCAGTTGAAATTTTTTCAAAGTCCCTTAAAAATTTTCCAATTTTTGTCCCAATTCTTCCCATTCCCATTGAAACTTTTCAAATCCCTCTCAAAATTGTTGAAATTCTGTTGAAGCTTTTAAAATTCTCTCTAGAATTTTCAAAATCCATGGCCACATGTTTACAATTTCACGTCAAAAAATGGCTAAAATTCCAGTTGAAATTTTTCCAAGTCCCTGAAAAATTTTCCAATTTTTGTCCCAATTCTTCCCATTCCCATTGAAACTTTTCAAATCCCTCTCAAAATTGTTGAAATTCTGTTGAAGCTTTTAAAATTCTCTCTAGAATTTTCAAAATCCATGGCCACATGTTTACAATTTCACGTCAAAAAATTGCTAAAATTCCAGTTGACATTTTTTCAAAGTCCCTTAAAAATTTTCCAATTTTTGTCCCAATTCTTCCCATTCCCATTGAAACTTTTCAAATCCCTCTCAAAATTGTTGAAATTCTGTTGAAGCTTTTAAAATTCTCTCTAGAATTTTCAAAATCCATGGCCACATGTTTACAATTTCACGTCAAAAAATTGCTAAAATTCCAGTTGAAATTTTTTCAAAGTCCCTGAAAAATTTTCCAATTTTTGTCCCAATTCTTCCCATTCCCATTGAAACTTTTCAAATCCCTCCCAAAATTGTTGAAATTCTGTTGAAGCTTTTAAAATTCTCTCTAGAATTTTCAAAATCCATGTCCACATGTTTACAATTTCACGTCAAAAAATGGCTAAAATTCCAGTTGAAATTTTTTCAAAGTCCCTGAAAAATTTTCCAATTTTTGTCCCAATTCTTCCCATTCCCATTGAAACTTTTCAAATCCCTCTCAAAATTGTTGAAATTCTCTAGAAGCTTTTAAAATTCTCTCTAGAGTTTTCAAAATCCATGTCCACATGTTTACAATTTCACGTCAAAAAATGGCTAAAATTCCAGTTGAAATTTTTTCAAAGTCCCTGAAAAATTTTCCAATTTTTGTCCCAATTCTTCCCATTCCCATTGAAACTTTTCAAATCCCTCTCAAAATTGTTGAAATTCTGTTGAAGCTTTTAAAATTCTCTCTAGAATTTTCAAAATCCATGTCCACATGTTTACAATTTCACGTCAAAAAATGGCTAAAATTCCAGTTGAAATTTTTTCAAAGTCCCTTATAAAATTTCCAATTTTTGTCCCAATTCTTCCCATTCCCATTGAAACTTTTCAAATCCCTCTCAAAATTGTTGAAATTCTGTTGAAGCTTTTAAAATTCTCTCTAGAATTTTCAAAATCCATGTCCACATATTTACAATTTCACGTCAAAAAATGGCTAAAATTCCAGTTGAAATTTTTTCAAAGTCCCTGAAAAATTTTCCAATTTTTGTCCCAATTCTTCCCATTCCCATTGAAACTTTTCAAATCCCTCTCAAAATTGTTGAAATTCTGTTGAAGCTTTTAAAATTCTCTCTAGAATTTTCAAAATCCATGTCCACATGTTTACAATTTCACGTCAAAAAATTGCTAAAATTCAGTTGAAATTTTTTCAAAGTCCCTGAAAAATTTTCCAATTTTTGTCCCAATTCTTCCCCTTCCCATTGAAACTTTTCAAATCCCTCTCAAAACTGTTGAAATTCTGTTGAAGCTTTTAAAATTCTCTCTAGAATTTTCAAAATCCATGTCCACATGTTTACAATTTCACGTCAAAAAATGGCTAAAATTCCAGTTGAAATTTTTTCAAAGTCCCTTCAAAATTTTCTAATTTTTGTCCCAATTCTTCCCATTCCCATTGAAACTTTTCAAATCCCTCTCAAAATTGTTGAAATTCTCTAGAAGCTTTTAAAATTCTCTCTAGAGTTTTCAAAATCCATGTCCACATGTTTATAATTTCACATAAAAAAATTGCTAAAATTCCAGTTGAAATTTTTTCAAAGTCCCTGAAAAATTTTCCAATTTTTGTCCCAATTCTTCCCATTCCCATTGAAACTTTTCAAATCCCTCTCAAAATTGTTGAAATTCTGTTGAAGCTTTTAAAATTCTCTCTAGAATTTTCAAAATCCATGGCCACATGTTTACAATTTCACGTCAAAAAATTGCTAAAATTCCAGTTGAAATTTTTTCAAAGTCCCTGAAAAATTTTCCAATTTTTGTCCCAATTCTTCCCATTCCCATTGAAACTTTTCAAATCCCTCCCAAAATTGTTGAAATTCTGTTGAAGCTTTTAAAATTCTCTCTAGAATTTTCAAAATCCATGTCCACATGTTTACAATTTCACGTCAAAAAATTGCTAAAATTCCAGTTGAAATTTTTTCAAAGTCCCTTAAAAATTTTCCAATTTTTGTCCCAATTCTTCCCATTCCCATTGAAACTTTTCAAATCCCTCTCAAAATTGTTGAAATTCTGTTGAAGCTTTTAAAATTCTCTCTAGAATTTTCAAAATCCATGTCCACATGTTTACAATTTCACGTCAAAAAATGGCTAAAATTCCAGTTGAAATTTTTTCAAAGTCCCTGAAAAATTTTCCAATTTTTGTCCCAATTCTTCCCATTCCCATTGAAACTTTTCAAATCCCTCTCAAAATTGTTGAAATTCTCTTGAAGCTTTTAAAATTCTCTCTAGAATTTTCAAAATCCATGTCCACATGTTTACAATTTCACGTCAAAAAATGGCTAAAATTCCAGTTGAAATTTTTTCAAAGTCCCTTAAAAATTTTCCAATTTTTGTCCCAATTCTTCCCATTCCCATTGAAACTTTTCAAATCCCTCTCAAAATTGTTGAAATTCTGTTGAAGCTTTTAAAATTCTCTCTAGAATTTTCAAAATCCATGGCCACATGTTTACAATTTCACGTCAAAAAATTGCTAAAATTCCAGTTGAAATTTTTTCAAAGTCCCTGAAAAATTTTCCAATTTTTGTCCCAATTCTTCCCATTCCCATTGAAACTTTTCAAATCCCTCCCAAAATTGTTGAAATTCTGTTGAAGCTTTTAAAATTCTCTCTAGAATTTTCAAAATCCATGTCCACATGTTTACAATTTCACGTCAAAAAATGGCTAAAATTCCAGTTGAAATTTTTTCAAAGTCCCTTAAAAATTTTCCAATTTTTGTCCCAATTCTTCCCATTCCCATTGAAACTTTTCAAATCCCTCTCAAAATTGTTGAAATTCTGTTGAAGCTTTTAAAATTCTCTCTAGAATTTTCAAAATCCATGTCCACATGTTTACAATTTCACGTCAAAAAATGGCTAAAATTCCAGTTGCAATTTTTTCAAAGTCCCTGAAAAATTTTCCAATTTTTGTCCCAATTCTTCCCATTCCCATTGAAACTTTTCAAATCCCTCTCAAAACTGTTGAAATTCTGTTGAAGCTTTTAAAATTCTCTCTAGAATTTTCAAAATCCATGGCCACATGTTTACAATTTCACGTCAAAAAATGGCTAAAATTCCAGTTGAAATTTTTTCAAAGTCCCTTAAAAATTTCCAATTTTTGTCCCAATTCTTCCCATTCCCATTGAAACTTTTCAAATCCCTCTCAAAATTGTTGAAATTCTGTTGAAGCTTTTAAAATTCTCTCTAGAATTTTCAAAATCCATGTCCACATATTTACAATTTCACGTCAAAAAATGGCTAAAATTCCAGTTGAAATTTTTTCAAAGTCCCTGAAAAATTTTCCAATTTTTGTCCCAATTCTTCCCATTCCCATTGAAACTTTTCAAATCCCTCTCAAAATTGTTGAAATTCTGTTGAAGCTTTTAAAATTCTCTCTAGAATTTTCAAAATCCATGTCCACATGTTTACAATTTCACGTCAAAAAATTGCTAAAATTCAGTTGAAATTTTTTCAAAGTCCCTGAAAAATTTTCCAATTTTTGTCCCAATTCTTCCCATTCCCATTGAAACTTTTCAAATCCCTCTCAAAATTGTTGAAATTCTGTTGAAGCTTTTAAAATTCTCTCTAGAATTTTCAAAATCCATGTCCACATGTTTACAATTTCACGTCAAAAAATGGCTAAAATTCCAGTTGAAATTTTTTCAAAGTCCCTGAAAAATTTTCCAATTTTTGTCCCAATTCTTCCCATTCCCATTGAAACTTTTCAAATCCCTCTCAAAATTGTTGAAATTCTCTAGAAGCTTTTAAAATTCTCTCTAGAATTTTCAAAATCCATGGCCACATGTTTACAATTTCACGTCAAAAAATTGCTAAAATTCCAGTTGAAATTTTTTCCAAGTCCCTTAAAAATTTTCCAATTTTTGTCCCAATTCTTCCAATTCCCATTGAAACTTTTCAAATCCCTCTCAAAATTGTTGAAATTCTGTTGAAGCTTTTAAAATTCTCTCTAGAATTTTCAAAATCCATGTCCACATGTTTACAATTTCACGTCAAAAAATGGCTAAAATTCAGTTGAAATTTTTTCAAAGTCCCTGAAAAATTTTCCAATTTTTGTCCCAATTCTTCCCATTCCCATTGAAACTTTTCAAATCCCTCTCAAAATTGTGGAAATTCTGTTGAAGCTTTTAAAATTCTCTCTAGAATTTTCAAAATCCATGTCCACATGTTTACAATTTCACGTCAAAAAATTGCTAAAATTCCAGTTGCAATTTTTTCAAAGTCCCTGAAAAATTTTCCAATTTTTGTCCCAATTCTTCCCATTCCCATTGAAACTTTTCAAATCCCTCTCAAAATTGTTGAAATTCTGTTGAAGCTTTTAAAATTCTCTCTAGAATTTTCAAAATCCATGTCCACATGTTTACAATTTCACGTCAAAAAATGGCTAAAATTCCAGTTGAAATTTTTTCAAAGTCCCTTAAAAATTTTCCAATTTTTGTCCCAATTCTTCCCATTCCCATTGAAACTTTTCAAATCCCTCTCAAAATTGTTGAAATTCTGTTGAAGCTTTTAAAATTCTCTCTAGAATTTTCAAAATCCATGGCCACATGTTTACAATTTCACGTCAAAAAATGGCTAAAATTCCAGTTGAAATTTTTTCAAAGTCCCTGAAAAATTTTCCAATTTTTGTCCCAATTCTTCCCATTCCCATTGAAACTTTTCAAATCCCTCTCAAAATTGTTGAAATTCTCTTGAAGCTTTTAAAATTCTCTCTAGAATTTTCAAAATCCATGTCCACATGTTTACAATTTCACGTCAAAAAATGGCTAAAATTCCAGTTGAAATTTTTTCAAAGTCCCTGAAAAATTTTCCAATTTTTGTCCCAATTCTTCCCATTCCCATTGAAACTTTTCAAATCCCTCTCAAAACTGTTGAAATTCTGTTGAAGCTTTTAAAATTCTCTCTAGAATTTTCAAAATCCATGTCCACATGTTTACAATTTCACGTCAAAAAATGGCTAAAATTCCAGTTGAAATTTTTTCAAAGTCCCTTATAAAATTTCCAATTTTTGTCCCAATTCTTCCCATTCCCATTGAAACTTTTCAAATCCCTCTCAAAATTGTTGAAATTCTGTTGAAGCTTTTAAAATTCTCTCTAGAATTTTCAAAATCCATGTCCACATGTTTACAATTTCACGTCAAAAAATTGCTAAAATTCAGTTGAAATTTTTTCAAAGTCCCTGAAAAATTTTCCAATTTTTGTCCCAATTCTTCCCATTCCCATTGAAACTTTTCAAATCCCTCTCAAAACTGTTGAAATTCTGTTGAAGCTTTTAAAATTCTCTCTAGAATTTTCAAAATCCATGTCCACATGTTTATAATTTCACATAAAAAAATTGCTAAAATTCCAGTTGAAATTTTTTCAAAGTCCCTGAAAAATTTTCCAATTTTTGTCCCAATTCTTCCCATTCCCATTGAAACTTTTCAAATCCCTCTCAAAATTGTGGAAATTCTGTTGAAGCTTTTAAAATTCTCTCTAGAATTTTCAAAATCCATGGCCACATGTTTACAATTTCACGTCAAAAAATTGCTAAAATTCCAGTTGAAATTTTTTCAAAGTCCCTTAAAAATTTTCCAATTTTTGTCCCAATTCTTCCCATTCCCATTGAAACTTTTCAAATCCCTCTCAAAATTGTTGAAATTCTCTTGAAGCTTTTAAAATTCTCTCTAGAGTTTTCAAAATCCATGTCCACATGTTTACAATTTCACGTCAAAAAATTGCTAAAATTCCAGTTGAAATTTTTTCAAAGTCCCTTAAAAATTTTCCAATTTTTGTCCCAATTCTTCCCATTCCCATTGAAACTTTTCAAATCCCTCTCAAAATTGTTGAAATTCTGTTGAAGCTTTTAAAATTCTCTCTAGAATTTTCAAAATCCATGGCCACATGTTTACAATTTCACGTCAAAAAATGGCTAAAATTCCAGTTGAAATTTTTTCAAAGTCCCTTAAAAATTTTCCGATTTTTGTCCCAATTCTTCCCATTCCCATTGAAACTTTTCAAATCCCTCTCAAAATTGTGGAAATTCTGTTGAAGCTTTTAAAATTCTCTCTAGAATTTTCAAAATCCATGTCCACATGTTTACAATTTCACGTCAAAAAATTGCTAAAATTCCAGTTGAAATTTTTTCAATGTCCCTGAAAAATTTTCCAATTTTTGTCCCAATTCTTCCCATTCCCATTGAAACTTTTCAAATCCCTCTCAAAATTGTTGAAATTCTGTTGAAGCTTTTAAAATTCTCTCTAGAATTTTCAAAATCCATGGCCACATGTTTACAATTTCACGTCAAAAAATGGCTAAAATTCCAGTTGAAATTTTTTCAAAGTCCCTGAAAAATTTTCCAATTTTTGTCCCAATTCTTCCCATTCCCATTGAAACTTTTCAAATCCCTCCCAAAATTGTTGAAATTCTGTTGAAGCTTTTAAAATTCTCTCTAGAATTTTCAAAATCCATGTCCACATGTTTACAATTTCACATAAAAAAATTGCTAAAATTCCAGTTGAAATTTTTTCAAAGTCCCTTAAAAATTTTCCAATTTTTGTCCCAATTCTTCCCATTCCCATTGAAACTTTTCAAATCCCTCTCAAAATTGTTGAAATTCTGTTGAAGCTTCTAAAATTCTCTCTAGAATTTTCAAAATCCATGTCCACATGTTTACAATTTCACGTCAAAAAATGGCTAAAATTCCAGTTGAAATTTTTTCAAAGTCCCTTAAAAATTTTCCAATTTTTGTCCCAATTCTTCCCATTCCCATTGAAACTTTTCAAATCCCTCTCAAAACTGTTGAAATTCTGTTGAAGCTTTTAAAATTCTCTCTAGAATTTTCAAAATCCATGTCCACATGTTTACAATTTCACGTCAAAAAATTGCTAAAATTCCAGTTGAAATTTTTTCAAAGTCCCTGAAAAATTTTCCAATTTTTGTCCCAATTCTTCCCATTCCCATTGAAACTTTTTAAATCCCTCCCAAAATTGTTGAAATTCTGTTGAAGCTTTTAAAATTCTCTCTAGAATTTTCAAAATCCATGTCCACATGTTTACAATTTCACGTCAAAAAATTGCTAAAATTCCAGTTGAAATTTTTTCAAAGTCCCTGAAAAATTTTCCAATTTTTGTCCCAATTCTTCCCATTCCCATTGAAACTTTTCAAATCCCTCTCAAAATTGTTGAAATTCTGTTGAAGCTTTTAAAATTCTCTCTAGAATTTTCAAAATCCATGTCCACATGTTTACAATTTCACGTCAAAAAATGGCTAAAATTCCAGTTGAAATTTTTTCAAAGTCCCTGAAAAATTTTCCAATTTTTGTCCCAATTCTTCCCATTCCCATTGAAACTTTTCAAATCCCTCTCAAAACTGTTGAAATTCTGTTGAAGCTTTTAAAATTCTCTCTAGAATTTTCAAAATCCATGTCCACATGTTTACAATTTCACGTCAAAAAATGGCTAAAATTCCAGTTGAAATTTTTTCAAAGTCCCTTAAAAATTTTCCGATTTTTGTCCCAATTCTTCCCATTCCCATTGAAACTTTTCAAATCCCTCTCAAAATTGTTGAAATTCTGTTGAAGCTTTTAAAATTCTCTCTAGAATTTTCAAAATCCATGTCCACATGTTTACAATTTCACGTCAAAAAATGGCTAAAATTCCAGTTGAAATTTTTTCAAAGTCCCTGAAAAATTTTCCAATTTTGTCCCAATTCTTCCCATTCCCATTGAAACTTTTCAAATCCCTCTCAAAATTGTTGAAATTCTGTTGAAGCTTTTAAAATTCTCTCTAGAATTTTCAAAATCCATGTCCACATGTTTACAATTTCACGTCAAAAAATTGCTAAAATTCAGTTGAAATTTTTTCAAAGTCCCTGAAAAATTTTCCAATTTTTGTCCCAATTCTTCCCATTCCCATTGAAACTTTTCAAATCCCTCTCAAAATTGTTGAAATTCTCTTGAAGCTTTTAAAATTCTCTCTAGAATTTTCAAAATCCATGTCCACATGTTTACAATTTCACGTCAAAAAATGGCTAAAATTCCAGTTGACATTTTTTCAAAGTCCCTTAAAAATTTTCTAATTTTTGTCCCAATTCTTCCCATTCCCATTGAAACTTTTCAAATCCCTCTCAAAATTGTTGAAATTCTCTAGAAGCTTTTAAAATTCTCTCTAGAGTTTTCAAAATCCATGTCCACATGTTTACAATTTCACGTCAAAAAATTGCTAAAATTCCAGTTGAAATTTTTTCAAAGTCCCTTAAAAATTTTCCAATTTTTGTCCCAATTCTTCCCATTCCCATTGAAACTTTTCAAATCCCTCTCAAAATTGTTGAAATTCTGTTGAAGCTTTTAAAATTCTCTCTAGAATTTTCAAAATCCATGGCCACATGTTTACAATTTCACGTCAAAAAATGGCTAAAATTCCAGTTGAAATTTTTTCCAAGTCCCTGAAAAATTTTCCAATTTTTGTCCCAATTCTTCCCATTCCCATTGAAACTTTTCAAATCCCTCTCAAAATTGTTGAAATTCTGTTGAAGCTTTTAAAATTCTCTCTAGAATTTTCAAAATCCATGGCCACATGTTTACAATTTCACGTCAAAAAATTGCTAAAATTCCAGTTGACATTTTTTCAAAGTCCCTTAAAAATTTTCCAATTTTTGTCCCAATTCTTCCCATTCCCATTGAAACTTTTCAAATCCCTCTCAAAATTGTTGAAATTCTGTTGAAGCTTTTAAAATTCTCTCTAGAATTTTCAAAATCCATGGCCACATGTTTACAATTTCACGTCAAAAAATGGCTAAAATTCCAGTTGAAATTTTTTCAAAGTCCCTTAAAAATTTTCCAATTTTTGTCCCAATTCTTCCCATTCCCATTGAAACTTTTCAAATCCCTCTCAAAATTGTTGAAATTCTGTTGAAGCTTTTAAAATTCTCTCTAGAATTTTCAAAATCCATGGCCACATGTTTACAATTTCACGTCAAAAAATGGCTAAAATTCCAGTTGAAATTTTTTCAAAGTCCCTGAAAAATTTTCCAATTTTTGTCCCAATTCTTCCCATTCCCATTGAAACTTTTCAAATCCCTCTCAAAATTGTTGAAATTCTGTTGAAGCTTTTAAAATTCTCTCTAGAATTTTCAAAATCCATGTCCACATGTTTATAATTTCACATAAAATATTGCTAAAATTCCAGTTGAAATTTTTTCAAAGTCCCTGAAAAATTTTCCAATTTTTGTCCCAATTCTTCCCATTCCCATTGAAACTTTTCAAATCCCTCTCAAAATTGTTGAAATTCTGTTGAAGCTTTTAAAATTCTCTCTAGAATTTTCAAAATCCATGGCCACATGTTTACAATTTCACGTCAAAAAATTGCTAAAATTCCAGTTGAAATTTTTTCAAAGTCCCTGAAAAATTTTCCAATTTTTGTCCCAATTCTTCCCATTCCCATTGAAACTTTTCAAATCCCTCCCAAAATTGTTGAAATTCTGTTGAAGCTTTTAAAATTCTCTCTAGAATTTTCAAAATCCATGTCCACATGTTTACAATTTCACGTCAAAAAATGGCTAAAATTCCAGTTGAAATTTTTTCAAAGTCCCTGAAAAATTTTCCAATTTTTGTCCCAATTCTTCCCATTCCCATTGAAACTTTTCAAATCCCTCTCAAAATTGTTGAAATTCTCTAGAAGCTTTTAAAATTCTCTCTAGAGTTTTCAAAATCCATGTCCACATGTTTACAATTTCACGTCAAAAAATGGCTAAAATTCCAGTTGAAATTTTTTCAAAGTCCCTGAAAAATTTTCCAATTTTTGTCCCAATTCTTCCCATTCCCATTGAAACTTTTCAAATCCCTCTCAAAATTGTTGAAATTCTGTTGAAGCTTTTAAAATTCTCTCTAGAATTTTCAAAATCCATGTCCACATGTTTACAATTTCACGTCAAAAAATGGCTAAAATTCCAGTTGAAATTTTTTCAAAGTCCCTTATAAAATTTCCAATTTTTGTCCCAATTCTTCCCATTCCCATTGAAACTTTTCAAATCCCTCTCAAAATTGTTGAAATTCTGTTGAAGCTTTTAAAATTCTCTCTAGAATTTTCAAAATCCATGTCCACATATTTACAATTTCACGTCAAAAAATGGCTAAAATTCCAGTTGAAATTTTTTCAAAGTCCCTGAAAAATTTTCCAATTTTTGTCCCAATTCTTCCCATTCCCATTGAAACTTTTCAAATCCCTCTCAAAATTGTTGAAATTCTGTTGAAGCTTTTAAAATTCTCTCTAGAATTTTCAAAATCCATGTCCACATGTTTACAATTTCACGTCAAAAAATTGCTAAAATTCAGTTGAAATTTTTTCAAAGTCCCTGAAAAATTTTCCAATTTTTGTCCCAATTCTTCCCATTCCCATTGAAACTTTTCAAATCCCTCTCAAAACTGTTGAAATTCTGTTGAAGCTTTTAAAATTCTCTCTAGAATTTTCAAAATCCATGTCCACATGTTTACAATTTCACGTCAAAAAATGGCTAAAATTCCAGTTGAAATTTTTTCAAAGTCCCTTCAAAATTTTCTAATTTTTGTCCCAATTCTTCCCATTCCCATTGAAACTTTTCAAATCCCTCTCAAAATTGTTGAAATTCTCTAGAAGCTTTTAAAATTCTCTCTAGAGTTTTCAAAATCCATGTCCACATGTTTATAATTTCACATAAAAAAATTGCTAAAATTCCAGTTGAAATTTTTTCAAAGTCCCTGAAAAATTTTCCAATTTTTGTCCCAATTCTTCCCATTCCCATTGAAACTTTTCAAATCCCTCTCAAAATTGTTGAAATTCTGTTGAAGCTTTTAAAATTCTCTCTAGAATTTTCAAAATCCATGGCCACATGTTTACAATTTCACGTCAAAAAATTGCTAAAATTCCAGTTGAAATTTTTTCAAAGTCCCTTAAAAATTTTCCAATTTTTGTCCCAATTCTTCCCATTCCCATTGAAACTTTTCAAATCCCTCCCAAAATTGTTGAAATTCTGTTGAAGCTTTTAAAATTCTCTCTAGAATTTTCAAAATCCATGTCCACATGTTTACAATTTCACGTCAAAAAATTGCTAAAATTCCAGTTGAAATTTTTTCAAAGTCCCTTAAAAATTTTCCAATTTTTGTCCCAATTCTTCCCATTCCCATTGAAACTTTTCAAATCCCTCTCAAAATTGTTGAAATTCTGTTGAAGCTTTTAAAATTCTCTCTAGAATTTTCAAAATCCATGTCCACATGTTTACAATTTCACGTCAAAAAATGGCTAAAATTCCAGTTGAAATTTTTTCAAAGTCCCTGAAAAATTTTCCAATTTTTGTCCCAATTCTTCCCATTCCCATTGAAACTTTTCAAATCCCTCTCAAAATTGTTGAAATTCTCTTGAAGCTTTTAAAATTCTCTCTAGAATTTTCAAAATCCATGTCCACATGTTTACAATTTCACGTCAAAAAATGGCTAAAATTCCAGTTGAAATTTTTTCAAAGTCCCTTAAAAATTTTCCAATTTTTGTCCCAATTCTTCCCATTCCCATTGAAACTTTTCAAATCCCTCTCAAAATTGTTGAAATTCTGTTGAAGCTTTTAAAATTCTCTCTAGAATTTTCAAAATCCATGGCCACATGTTTACAATTTCACGTCAAAAAATTGCTAAAATTCCAGTTGAAATTTTTTCAAAGTCCCTGAAAAATTTTCCAATTTTTGTCCCAATTCTTCCCATTCCCATTGAAACTTTTCAAATCCCTCCCAAAATTGTTGAAATTCTGTTGAAGCTTTTAAAATTCTCTCTAGAATTTTCAAAATCCATGTCCACATGTTTACAATTTCACGTCAAAAAATGGCTAAAATTCCAGTTGAAATTTTTTCAAAGTCCCTTAAAAATTTTCCAATTTTTGTCCCAATTCTTCCCATTCCCATTGAAACTTTTCAAATCCCTCTCAAAATTGTTGAAATTCTGTTGAAGCTTTTAAAATTCTCTCTAGAATTTTCAAAATCCATGTCCACATGTTTACAATTTCACGTCAAAAAATGGCTAAAATTCCAGTTGCAATTTTTTCAAAGTCCCTGAAAAATTTTCCAATTTTTGTCCCAATTCTTCCCATTCCCATTGAAACTTTTCAAATCCCTCTCAAAACTGTTGAAATTCTGTTGAAGCTTTTAAAATTCTCTCTAGAATTTTCAAAATCCATGGCCACATGTTTACAATTTCACGTCAAAAAATGGCTAAAATTCCAGTTGAAATTTTTTCAAAGTCCCTTAAAAATTTCCAATTTTTGTCCCAATTCTTCCCATTCCCATTGAAACTTTTCAAATCCCTCTCAAAATTGTTGAAATTCTGTTGAAGCTTTTAAAATTCTCTCTAGAATTTTCAAAATCCATGTCCACATATTTACAATTTCACGTCAAAAAATGGCTAAAATTCCAGTTGAAATTTTTTCAAAGTCCCTGAAAAATTTTCCAATTTTTGTCCCAATTCTTCCCATTCCCATTGAAACTTTTCAAATCCCTCTCAAAATTGTTGAAATTCTGTTGAAGCTTTTAAAATTCTCTCTAGAATTTTCAAAATCCATGTCCACATGTTTACAATTTCACGTCAAAAAATTGCTAAAATTCAGTTGAAATTTTTTCAAAGTCCCTGAAAAATTTTCCAATTTTTGTCCCAATTCTTCCCATTCCCATTGAAACTTTTCAAATCCCTCTCAAAATTGTTGAAATTCTGTTGAAGCTTTTAAAATTCTCTCTAGAATTTTCAAAATCCATGTCCACATGTTTACAATTTCACGTCAAAAAATGGCTAAAATTCCAGTTGAAATTTTTTCAAAGTCCCTGAAAAATTTTCCAATTTTTGTCCCAATTCTTCCCATTCCCATTGAAACTTTTCAAATCCCTCTCAAAATTGTTGAAATTCTCTAGAAGCTTTTAAAATTCTCTCTAGAATTTTCAAAATCCATGGCCACATGTTTACAATTTCACGTCAAAAAATTGCTAAAATTCCAGTTGAAATTTTTTCCAAGTCCCTTAAAAATTTTCCAATTTTTGTCCCAATTCTTCCAATTCCCATTGAAACTTTTCAAATCCCTCTCAAAATTGTTGAAATTCTGTTGAAGCTTTTAAAATTCTCTCTAGAATTTTCAAAATCCATGTCCACATGTTTACAATTTCACGTCAAAAAATGGCTAAAATTCAGTTGAAATTTTTTCAAAGTCCCTGAAAAATTTTCCAATTTTTGTCCCAATTCTTCCCATTCCCATTGAAACTTTTCAAATCCCTCTCAAAATTGTGGAAATTCTGTTGAAGCTTTTAAAATTCTCTCTAGAATTTTCAAAATCCATGTCCACATGTTTACAATTTCACGTCAAAAAATTGCTAAAATTCCAGTTGAAATTTTTTCAAAGTCCCTGAAAAATTTTCCAATTTTTGTCCCAATTCTTCCCATTCCCATTGAAACTTTTCAAATCCCTCTCAAAATTGTTGAAATTCTGTTGAAGCTTTTAAAATTCTCTCTAGAATTTTCAAAATCCATGTCCACATGTTTACAATTTCACGTCAAAAAATGGCTAAAATTCCAGTTGAAATTTTTTCAAAGTCCCTTAAAAATTTTCCAATTTTTGTCCCAATTCTTCCCATTCCCATTGAAACTTTTCAAATCCCTCTCAAAATTGTTGAAATTCTGTTGAAGCTTTTAAAATTCTCTCTAGAATTTTCAAAATCCATGGCCACATGTTTACAATTTCATGTCAAAAAATGGCTAAAATTCCAGTTGAAATTTTTTCAAAGTCCCTTCAAAATTTTCCAATTTTTGTCCCAATTCTTCCCATTCCCATTGAAACTTTTCAAATCCCTCTCAAAATTGTTGAAATTCTCTTGAAGCTTTTAAAATTCTCTCTAGAATTTTCAAAATCCATGTCCACATGTTTATAATTTCACATAAAAAAATTGCTAAAATTCCAGTTGAAATTTTTTCAAAGTCCCTTAAAAATTTTCCAATTTTTGTCCCAATTCTTCCCATTCCCATTGAAACTTTTCAAATCCCTCTCAAAATTGTTGAAATTCTGTTGAAGCTTTTAAAATTCTCTCTAGAATTTTCAAAATCCATGGCCACATGTTTACAATTTCACGTCAAAAAATGGCTAAAATTCCAGTTGCAGTTTTTTCAAAGTCCCTTAAAAATTTTCCAATTTTTGTCCCAATTCTTCCCATTCCCATTGAAACTTTTCAAATCCCTCTCAAAATTGTTTTAATTCTGTTGAAGCTTTTAAAATTCTCTCTAGAATTTTCAAAATCCATGTCCACATGTTTACAATTTCACGTCAAAAAATGGCTAAAATTCCAGTTGAAATTTTTTCAAAGTCCCTGAAAAATTTTCCAATTTTTGTCCCAATTCTTCCCATTCCCATTGAAACTTTTCAAATCCCTCTCAAAATTGTTGAAATTCTGTTGAAGCTTTTAAAATTCTCTCTAGAATTTTCAAAATCCATGTCCACATGTTTATAATTTCACGTCAAAAAATGGCTAAAATTCCAGTTGAAATTTTTTCAAAGTCCCTGAAAAATTTTCCAATTTTTGTCCCAATTCTTCCCATTCCCATTGAAACTTTTCAAATCCCTCTCAAAATTGTTGAAATTCTCTTGAAGCTTTTAAAATTCTCTCTAGAATTTTCAAAATCCATGTCCACATGTTTATAATTTCACGTCAAAAAATGGCTAAAATTCCAGTTGAAATTTTTTCAAAGTCCCTTAAAAATTTTCCAATTTTTGTCCCAATTCTTCCCATTCCCATTGAAACTTTTCAAATCCCTCTCAAAATTGTTGAAATTCTCTAGAAGCTTTTAAAATTCTCTCTAGAATTTTCAAAATCCATGGCCACATGTTTACAATTTCACGTCAAAAAATTGCTAAAATTCCAGTTGAAATTTTGTCAAAGTCCCTGAAAAATTTTCCAATTTTTGTCCCAATTCTTCCCATTCCCATTGAAACTTTTCAAATCCCTCTCAAAATTGTTGAAATTCTGTTGAAGCTTTTAAAATTCTCTCTAGAATTTTCAAAATCCATGTCCACGTTTACAATTTCACGTCAAAAAATGGCTAAAATTCCAGTTGAAATTTTTTCAAAGTCCCTGAAAAATTTTCCAATTTTTGTCCCAATTCTTCCCATTCCCATTGAAACTTTTCAAATCCCTCTCAAAATTGTTTTAATTCTGTTGAAGCTTTTAAAATTCTCTCTAGAATTTTCAAAATCCATGTCCACATGTTTACAATTTCACGTCAAAAAATGGCTAAAATTCCAGTTGAAATTTTTTCAAAGTCCCTGAAAAATTTTCCAATTTTCATCCCAATTCTTCCCATTCCCATTGAAACTTTTCAAATCCCTCTCAAAACTGTGCAAATTCTGTTGAAGCTTTTAAAATTCTCTCTAGAATTTTCAAAATCCACTTCAACATGTTTACAATTTCACGTGAAAAAATTGCTAAAATTCCAGTTGAAATTTTTTCAAAGTCCCTTAAAAATTTTCCAATTTTTGTCCCAATTCTTCCCATTCCCATTGAAACTTTTCAAATCCCTCTCAAAATTGTTGAAATTCTGTTGAAGCTTTTAAAATTCTCTCTAGAATTTTCAAAATCCATGGCCACATGTTTACAATTTCACGTCAAAAAATTGCTAAAATTCCAGTTGAAATTTTTTCAAAGTCCCTTAAAAATTTTCCAATTTTTGTCCCAATTCTTCCCATTCCCATTGAAACTTTCCAAATCCCTCTCAAAATTGTTGAAATTCTGTTGAAGCTTTTAAAATTCTCTCTAGAATTTTCAAAATCCATGTCCACATGTTTATAATTTCACATAAAAAAATTGCTAAAATTCCAGTTGAAATTTTTTCAAAGTCCCTTAAAAATTTTCCAATTTTTGTCCCAATTCTTCCCATTCCCATTGAAACTTTTCAAATCCCTCTCAAAATTGTTGAAATTCTGTTGAAGCTTTTAAAATTCTCTCTAGAATTTTCAAAATCCATGGCCACATGTTTACAATTTCACGTAAAAAAAATGCTAAAATTCCAGTTGAAATTTTTTCAAAGTCCCTTAAAAATTTTCCAATTTTTGTCCCAATTCTTCCCATTCCCATTGAAACTTTTCAAATCCCTCTCAAAATTGTTGAAATTCTGTTGAAGCTTTTAAAATTCTCTCTAGAATTTTCAAAATCCATGTCCACATGTTTACAATTTCACGTAACAAAAATGCTAAAATTCCAGTTGAAATTTTTTCAAAGTCCCTGAAAAATTTTCCAATTTTTGTCCCAATTCTTCCCATTCCCATTGAAACTTTTCAAATCCCTCTCAAAATTGTTGAAATTCTGTTGAAGCTTTTAAAATTCTCTCTAGAATTTTCAAAATCCATGGCCACATGTTTACAATTTCACGTCAAAAAATGGCTAAAATTCCAGTTGAAATTTTTTCAAAGTCCCTTAAAAATTTTCCAATTTTCGTCCCAATTCTTCCCATTCCCATTGAAACTTTTCAAATCCCTCTCAAAATTGTTGAAATTCTCTTGAAGCTTTTAAAATTCTCTCTAGAATTTTCAAAATCCATGGCCACATGTTTACAATTTCACGTCAAAAAAAAGCTAAAATTCCAGTTGAAATTTTTTCAAAGTCCCTGAAAAATTTTCAATTTTTGTCCCAATTCTTCCCATTCCCATTGAAACTTTTCAAATCCCTCTCAAAATTGTTGAAATTCTGTTGAAGCTTTTAAAATTCTCTCTAGAATTTTCAAAATCCATGTCCACATGTTTATAATTTCACATAAAAAAATTGCTAAAATTCCAGTTGAAATTTTTTCAAAGTCCCTGAAAAATTTTCCAATTTTTGTCCCAATTCTTCCCATTCCCATTGAAACTTTTCAAATCCCTCTCAAAATTGTGGAAATTCTGTTGAAGCTTTTAAAATTCTCTCTAGAATTTTCAAAATCCATGGCCACATGTTTACAATTTCACGTCAAAAAATTGCTAAAATTCCAGTTGAAATTTTTTCAAAGTCCCTGAAAAATTTTCCAATTTTTGTCCCAATTCTTCCCATTCCCATTGAAACTTTTCAAATCCCTCTCAAAATTGTTGAAATTCTCTTGAAGCTTTTAAAATTCTCTCTAGAATTTTCAAAATCCATGGCCACATGTTTACAATTTCACGTAAAAAAAAAGCTAAAATTCCAGTTGAAATTTTTTCAAAGTCCCTGAAAAATTTTCCAATTTTTGTCCCAATTCTTCCCATTCCCATTGAAACTTTTCAAATCCCTCTCAAAATTGTTGAAATTCTGTTGAAGCTTTTAAAATTCTCTCTAGAATTTTCAAAATCCATGTCCACATGTTTATAATTTCACATAAAAAAATTGCTAAAATTCCAGTTGAAATTTTTTCAAAGTCCCTGAAAAATTTTCCAATTTTTGTCCCAATTCTTCCCATTCCCATTGAAACTTTTCAAATCCCTCTCAAAATTGTTGAAATTCTGTTGAAGCTTTTAAAATTCTCTCTAGAATTTTCAAAATCCATGGCCACATGTTTACAATTTCACGTCAAAAAATTGCTAAAATTCCAGTTGAAATTTTTCAAAGTCCCTGAAAAATTTTCCAATTTTTGTCCCAATTCTTCCCATTCCCATTGAAACTTTTCAAATCCCTCTCAAAATTGTTGAAATTCTGTTGAAGCTTTTAAAATTCTCTCTAGAATTTTCAAAATCCATGTCCACATGTTTACAATTTCACGTCAAAAAATTGCTAAAATTCCAGTTGAAATTTTTTCAAAGTCCCTTAAAAATTTTCCAATTTTTGTCCCAATTCTTCCCATTCCCATTGAAACTTTTCAAATCCCTCTCAAAATTGTTGAAATTCTGTTGAAGCTTTTAAAATTCTCTCTAGAATTTTCAAAATCCATGTCCACATGTTTACAATTTCACGTCAAAAAATGGCTAAAATTCCAGTTGCAGTTTTTTCAAAGTCCCTGAAAAATTTTCCAATTTTTGTCCCAATTCTTCCCATTCCCATTGAAACTTTTCAAATCCCTCTCAAAATTGTGGAAATTCTGTTGAAGCTTTTAAAATTCTCTCTAGAATTTTCAAAATCCATGGCCACATGTTTACAATTTCACGTCAAAAAATGGCTAAAATTCCAGTTGAAATTTTTTCAAAGTCCCTGAAAAATTTTCCAATTTTTGTCCCAATTCTTCCCATTCCCATTGAAACTTTTCAAATCCCTCTCAAAATTGTTGAAATTCTGTTGAAGCTTTTAAAATTCTCTCTAGAATTTTCAAAATCCATGTCCACATGTTTACAATTTCACGTCAAAAAATGGCTAAAATTCCAGTTGAAATTTTTTCAAAGTCCCTTAAAAATTTTCCAATATTTGTCCCAATTCTTCCCATTCCCATTGAAACTTTTCAAATCCCTCTCAAAATTGTTGAAATTCTCTTGAAGCTTTTAAAATTCTCTCTAGAATTTTCAAAATCCATGTCCACATGTTTATAATTTCACATAAAAAAATTGCTAAAATTCCAGTTGAAATTTTTCAAAGTCCCTGAAAAATTTTCCAATTTTTGTCCCAATTCTTCCCATTCCCATTGAAACTTTTCAAATCCCTCTCAAAATTGTGGAAATTCTGTTGAAGCTTTTAAAATTCTCTCTAGAATTTTCAAAATCCATGTCCACATGTTTATAATTTCACGTCAAAAAATGGCTAAAATTCCAGTTGCAATTTTTTCAAAGTCCCTGAAAAATTTTCCAATTTTTGTCCCAATTCTTCCCATTCCCATTGAAACTTTTCAAATCCCTCTCAAAATTGTTGAAATTCTCTAGAAGCTTTTAAAATTCTCTCTAGAATTTTCAAAATCCATGTCCACATGTTTACAATTTCACGTCAAAAAATTGCTAAAATGCCAGTTGAAATTTTTTCAAAGTCCCTGAAAAATTTTCCAATTTTTGTCCCAATTCTTCCCATTCCCATTGAAACTTTTCAAATCCCTCTCAAAATTGTGGAAATTCTGTTGAAGCTTTTAAAATTCTCTCTAGAATTTTCAAAATCCATGTCCACATGTTTACAATTTCACGTCAAAAAATTGCTAAAATTCCAGTTGAAATTTTTTCAAAGTCCCTGAAAAATTTTCCAATATTTGTCCCAATTCTTCCCATTCCCATTGAAACTTTTCAAATCCCTCTCAAAATTGTTGAAATTCTGTTGAAGCTTTTAAAATTCTCTCTAGAATTTTCAAAATCCATGGCCACATGTTTACAATTTCATGTCAAAAAATGGCTAAAATTCCAGTTGAAATTTTTTCAAAGTCCCTTAAAAATTTTCCAATTTTTGTCCCAATTCTTCCCATTCCCATTGAAACTTTTCAAATCCCTCTCAACATTGTTGAAATTCTGTTGAAGCTTTTAAAATTCTCTCTAGAATTTTCAAAATCCATGGCCACATGTTTACAATTTCACGTCAAAAAATGGCTAAAATTCCAGTTGAAATTTTTTCAAAGTCCCTGAAAAATTTTCCAATTTTTGTCCCAATTCTTCCCATTCCCATTGAAACTTTTCAAATCCCTCTCAAAATTGTTGAAATTCTGTTGAAGCTTTTAAAATTCTCTCTAGAATTTTCAAAATCCATGGCCACATGTTTACAATTTCACGTCAAAAAATGGCTAAAATTCCAGTTGAAATTTTTTCAAAGTCCCTTAAAAATTTTCCAATTTTTGTCCCAATTCTTCCCATTCCCATTGAAACTTTTCAAATCCCTCTCAAAATTGTGGAAATTCTGTTGAAGCTTTTAAAATTCTCTCTAGAATTTTCAAAATCCACTTCAACATGTTTACAATTTCACGTGAAAAAATTGCTAAAATTCCAGTTGAAATTTTTTCAAAGTCCCTTAAAAATTTTCCAATTTTTGTCCCAATTCTTCCATTCCCATTGAAACTTTTCAAATCCCTCTCAAAATTGTTGAAATTCTGTTGAAGCTTTTAAAATTCTCTCTAGAATTTTCAAAATCCATGGCCACATGTTTACAATTTCATGTCAAAAAAATGCTAAAATTCCAGTTGAAATTTTTTCAAAGTCCCTGAAAAATTTTCCAATTTTTGTCCCAATTCTTCCATTCCCATTGAAACTTTTCAAATCCCTCTCAAAATTGTTGAAATTCTGTTGAAGCTTTTAAAATTCTCTCTAGAATTTTCAAAATCCATGTCCACATGTTTACAATTTCACGTCAAAAAATGGCTAAAATGCCAGTTGAAATTTTTTCAAAGTCCCTTAAAAATTTTCCAATTTTCATCCCAATTCTTCCCATTCCCATTGAAACTTTTCAAATCCCTCTCAAAACTGTGCAAATTCTGTTGAAGCTTTTAAAATTCTCTCTAGAATTTTCAAAATCCACTTCAACATGTTTACAATTTCACGTCAAAAAATTGCTAAAATTCCAGTTGAAATTTTTTCAAAGTCCCTTAAAAATTTTCCAATTTTTGTCCCAATTCTTCCCATTCCCATTGAAACTTTTCAAATCCCTCTCAAAATTGTTGAAATTCTGTTGAAGCTTTTAAAATTCTCTCTAGAATTTTCAAAATCCATGTCCACATGTTTAAAATTTCACGTAAAAAAAATGCTAAAATTCCAGTTGAAATTTTTTCAAAGTCCCTGAAAAATTTTCCAATTTTTGTCCCAATTCTTCCCATTCCCATTGAAACTTTTCAAATCCCTCTCAAAATTGTTGAAATTCTGTTGAAGCTTTTAAAATTCTCTCTAGAATTTTCATAATCCATGGCCACATGTTTACAATTTCACGTCAAAAAATGGCTAAAATGCCAGTTGAAATTTTTTCAAAGTCCCTGAAAAATTTTCCAATTTTCGTCCCAATTCTTCCCATTCCCATTGAAACTTTTCAAATCCCTCTCAAAATTGTTGAAATTCTGTTGAAGCTTTTAAAATTCTCTCTAGAATTTTCAAAATCCATGTCCACATGTTTACAATTTCACGTAAAAAAAATGCTAAAATTCCAGTTGAAATTTTTTCAAAGTCCCTGAAAAATTTTCCAATTTTTGTCCCAATTCTTCCCATTCCCATTGAAACTTTTCAAATCCCTCTCAAAATTGTTGAAATTCTGTTGAAGCTTTTAAAATTCTCTCTAGAATTTTCAAAATCCATGTCCACATGTTTATAATTTCACATAAAAAAATTGCTAAAATTCCAGTTGAAATTTTTTCAAAGTCCCTGAAAAATTTTCCAATTTTTGTCCCAATTCTTCCCATTCCCATTGAAACTTTTCAAATCCCTCTCAAAATTGTTGAAATTCTGTTGAAGCTTTTAAAATTCTCTCTAGAATTTTCAAAATCCATGTCCACATGTTTACAATTTCACGTCAAAAAATTGCTAAAATTCCAGTTGAAACTTTTTCAAAGTCCCTGAAAAATTTTCCAATTTTTGTCCCAATTCTTCCCATTCCCATTGAAACTTTTCAAATCCCTCTCAAAATTGTTGAAATTCTGTTGAAGCTTTTAAAATTCTCTCTAGAATTTTCAAAATCCATGTCCACATGTTTACAATTTCACGTAAAAAAAATGCTAAAATTCCAGTTGAAATTTTTTCAAAGTCCCTTAAAAATTTTCCCATTTTTGTCCCAATTCTTCCCATTCCCATTGAAACTTTTCAAATCCCTCTCAAAATTGTTGAAATTCTGTTGAAGCTTTTAAAATTCTCTCTAGAATTTTCAAAATCCATGTCCACATGTTTACAATTTCACGTCAAAAAATGGCTAAAATTCCAGTTGCAGTTTTTTCAAAGTCCCTTAAAAATTTTCCAATTTTTGTCCCAATTCTTCCCATTCCCATTGAAACTTTTCAAATCCCTCTCAAAATTGTGGAAATTCTGTTGAAGCTTTTAAAATTCTCTCTAGAATTTTCAAAATCCATGTCCACATGTTTACAATTTCACGTCAAAAAATGGCTAAAATTCCAGTTGAAATTTTTTCAAAGTCCCTGAAAAATTTTCCAATTTTTGTCCCAATTCTTCCCATTCCCATTGAAACTTTTCAAATCCCTCTCAAAATTGTTGAAATTCTGTTGAAGCTTTTAAAATTCTCTCTAGAATTTTCAAAATCCATGTCCACATGTTTACAATTTCACGTCAAAAAATGGCTAAAATTCCAGTTGAAATTTTTTCAAAGTCCCTTAAAAATTTTCCAATTTTTGTCCCAATTCTTCCCATTCCCATTGAAACTTTTCAAATCCCTCTCAAAATTGTTGAAATTCTGTTGAAGCTTTTAAAATTCTCTCTAGAATTTTCAAATCCATGTCCACATGTTTATAATTTCACATAAAAAAATTGCTAAAATTCCAGTTGAAATTTTTTCAAAGTCCCTGAAAAATTTTCCAATTTTTGTCCCAATTCTTCCCATTCCCATTGAAACTTTTCAAATCCCTCTCAAAATTGTTGAAATTCTGTTGAAGCTTTTAAAATTCTCTCTAGAATTTTCAAAATCCATGTCCACATGTTTATAATTTCACGTCAAAAAATGGCTAAAATTCCAGTTGCAATTTTTTCAAAGTCCCTGAAAAATTTTCCAATTTTTGTCCCAATTCTTCCCATTCCCATTGAAACTTTTCAAATCCCTCTCAAAATTGTGGAAATTCTGTTGAAGCTTTTAAAATTCTCTCTAGAATTTTCAAAATCCATGTCCACATGTTTACAATTTCACGTCAAAAAATGGCTAAAATGCCAGTTGAAATTTTTTCAAAGTCCCTTAAAAATTTTCCAATTTTTGTCCCAATTCTTCCCATTCCCATTGAAACTTTTCAAATCCCTCTCAAAATTGTTGACATTCTGTTGAAGCTTTTAAAATTCTCTCTAGAATTTTCAAAATCCATGTCCACATGTTTACAATTTCACGTCAAAAAATGGCTAAAATTCCAGTTGAAATTTTTTCAAAGTCCCTGAAAAATTTTCCAATTTTTGTCCCAATTCTTCCCATTCCCATTGAAACTTTTCAAATCCCTCTCAAAATTGTTGAAATTCTCTTGAAGCTTTTAAAATTCTCTCTAGAATTTTCAAAATCCATGTCCACATGTTTACAATTTCACGTCAAAAAATGGCTAAAATTCCAGTTGAAATTTTTTCAAAGTCCCTGAAAAATTTTCCAATTTTTGTCCCAATTCTTCCATTCCCATTGAAACTTTTCAAATCCCTCTCAAAATTGTGGAAATTCTGTTGAAGCTTTTAAAATTCTCTCTAGAATTTTCTAAATCCACTTCAACATGTTTACAATTTCACGTCAAAAAATGGCTAAAATTCCAGTTGAAATTTTTTCAAAGTCCCTTCAAAATTTTCCAATTTTTGTCCCAATTCTTCCCATTCCCATTGAAACTTTTCAAATCCCTCTCAAAATTGTGGAAATTCTGTTGAAGCTTTTAAAATTCTCTCTAGAATTTTCAAAATCCATGTCCACATGTTTATAATTTCACGTCAAAAAATGGCTAAAATTCCAGTTGCAATTTTTACAAAGTCCCTGAAAAATTTTCCAATTTTTGTCCCAATTCTTCCCATTCCCATTGAAACTTTTCAAATCCCTCTCAAAACTGTTGAAATTCTGTTGAAGCTTTTAAAATTCTCTCTAGAATTTTCAAAATCCACTTCAACATGTTTACAATTTCACGTCAAAAAATGGCTAAAATTCCAGTTGAAATTTTTTCAAAGTCCCTGAAAAATTTTCCAATTTTTGTCCCAATTCTTCCCATTCCCATTGAAACTTTTCAAATCCCTCTCAAAATTGTGGAAATTCTGTTGAAGCTTTTAAAATTCTCTCTAGAATTTTCAAAATCCATGTCCACATGTTTACAATTTCACGTCAAAAAATGGCTAAAATGCCAGTTGAAATTTTTTCAAAGTCCCTTAAAAATTTTCCAATTTTTGTCCCAATTCTTCCCATTCCCATTGAAACTTTTCAAATCCCTCTCAAAATTGTTGACATTCTGTTGAAGCTTTTAAAATTCTCTCTAGAATTTTCAAAATCCATGTCCACATGTTTACAATTTCACGTCAAAAAATGGCTAAAATTCCAGTTGAAATTTTTTCAAAGTCCCTGAAAAATTTTCCAATTTTTGTCCCAATTCTTCCCATTCCCATTGAAACTTTTCAAATCCCTCTCAAAATTGTGGAAATTCTGTTGAAGCTTTTAAAATTCTCTCTAGAATTTTCTAAATCCACTTCAACATGTTTACAATTTCACGTCAAAAAATGGCTAAAATTCCAGTTGAAATTTTTTCAAAGTCCCTTCAAAATTTTCCAATTTTTGTCCCAATTCTTCCCATTCCCATTGAAACTTTTCAAATCCCTCTCAAAATTGTGGAAATTCTCTTGAAGCTTTTAAAATTCTCTCTAGAATTTTCAAAATCCATGTCCACATGTTTATAATTTCACGTCAAAAAATGGCTAAAATTCCAGTTGCAATTTTTTCAAAGTCCCTGAAAAATTTTCCAATTTTTGTCCCAATTCTTCCCATTCCCATTGAAACTTTTCAAATCCCTCTCAAAATTGTTGAAATTCTGTTGAAGCTTTTAAAATTCTCTCTAGAATTTTCAAAATCCATGTCCACATGTTTACAATTTCACGTCAAAAAATGGCTAAAATTCCAGTTGAAATTTTTTCAACGTCCCTGAAAAATTTTCCAATTTTCATCCCAATTCTTCCCATTCCCATTGAAACTTTTCAAATCCCTCTCAAAATTGTGGAAATTCTGTTGAAGCTTTTAAAATTCTCTCTAGAATTTTCAAAATCCATGTCCACATGTTTATAATTTCACGTCAAAAAATGGCTAAAATTCCAGTTGCAATTTTTTCAAAGTCCCTGAAAAATTTTCCAATTTTTGTCCCAATTCTTCCCATTCCCATTGAAACTTTTCAAATCCCTCTCAAAATTGTTGAAATTCTCTAGAAGCTTTTAAAATTCTCTCTAGAATTTTCAAAATCCATGTCCACATGTTTACAATTTCACGTCAAAAAATTGCTAAAATGCCAGTTGAAATTTTTTCAAAGTCCCTTAAAAATTTTCCAATTTTTGTCCCAATTCTTCCCATTCCCATTGAAACTTTTCAAATCCCTCTCAAAACTGTTGAAATTCTGTTGAAGCTTTTAAAATTCTCTCTAGAATTTTCAAAATCCACTTCAACATGTTTACAATTTCACGTCAAAAAATTGCTAAAATTCCAGTTGACATTTTTTCAAAGTCCCTTAAAAATTTTCCAATTTTTGTCCCAATTCTTCCCATTCCCATTGAAACTTTTCAAATCCCTCTCAAAATTGTGGAAATTCTGTTGAAGCTTTTAAAATTCTCTCTAGAATTTTCAAAATCCATGTCCACATGTTTACAATTTCACGTCAAAAAATGGCTAAAATTCCAGTTGAAATTTTTTCAAAGTCCCTGAAAAATTTTCCAATTTTTGTCCCAATTCTTCCCATTCCCATTGAAACTTTTCAAATCCCTCTCAAAATTGTTGAAATTCTCTAGAAGCTTTTAAAATTCTCTCTAGAATTTTCAAAATCCATGTCCACATGTTTACAATTTCACGTCAAAAAATTGCTAAAATTCCAGTTGAAATTTTTTCAAAGTCCCTGAAAAATTTTCCAATTTTTGTCCCAATTCTTCCCATTCCCATTGAAACTTTTCAAATCCCTCTCAAAATTGTTGAAATTCTGTTGAAGCTTTTAAAATTCTCTCTAGAATTTTCAAAATCCATGTCCACATGTTTATAATTTCACATAAAAAAATTGCTAAAATTCCAGTTGAAATTTTTTCAAAGTCCCTGAAAAATTTTCCAATTTTTGTCCCAATTCTTCCCATTCCCATTGAAACTTTTCAAATCCCTCTCAAAATTGTTGAAATTCTGTTGAAGCTTTTAAAATTCTCTCTAGAATTTTCAAAATCCATGGCCACATGTTTACAATTTCATGTCAAAAAAATGCTAAAATTCCAGTTGAAATTTTTTCAAAGTCCCTTAAAAATTTTCCAATTTTTGTCCCAATTCTTCCCATTCCCATTGAAACTTTTCAAATCCCTCTCAAAATTGTTGAAATTCTGTTGAAGCTTTTAAAATTCTCTCTAGAATTTTCAAAATCCATGTCCACATGTTTACAATTTCACGTCAAAAAATGGCTAAAATTCCAGTTGAAATTTGTTCAAAGTCCCTTAAAAATTTTCCAATTTTCATCCCAATTCTTCCCATTCCCATTGAAACTTTTCAAATCCCTCTCAAAACTGTTGAAATTCTGTTGAAGCTTTTAAAATTCTCTCTAGAATTTTCAAAATCCACTTCAACATGTTTACAATTTCACGTCAAAAAATTGCTAAAATTCCAGTTGACATTTTTTCAAAGTCCCTTAAAAATTTTCCAATTTTTGTCCCAATTCTTCCCATTCCCATTGAAACTTTTCAAATCCCTCTCAAAATTGTTGAAATTCTGTTGAAGCTTTTAAAATTCTCTCTAGAATTTTCAAAATCCATGTCCACATGTTTACAATTTCACGTCAAAAAATTGCTAAAATTCCAGTTGAAATTTTTTCAAAGTCCCTGAAAAATTTTCCAATTTTTGTCCCAATTCTTCCCATTCCCATTGAAACTTTTCAAATCCCTCTCAAAATTGTTGAAATTCTGTTGAAGCTTTTAAAATTCTCTCTAGAATTTTCAAAATCCATGGCCACATGTTTACAATTTCACGTCAAAAAATGGCTAAAATTCCAGTTGAAATTTTTTCAAAGTCCCTGAAAAATTTTCCAATTTTTGTCCCAATTCTTCCCATTCCCATTGAAACTTTTCAAATCCCTCTCAAAATTGTTGAAATTCTGTTGAAGCTTTTAAAATTCTCTCTAGAATTTTCAAAATCCATGTCCACATGTTTACAATTTCACGTAAAAAAAATGCTAAAATTCCAGTTGAAATTTTTTCAAAGTCCCTTAAAAATTTTCCAATTTTTGTCCCAATTCTTCCCATTCCCATTGAAACTTTTCAAATCCCTCTCAAAATTGTTGAAATTCTGTTGAAGCTTTTAAAATTCTCTCTAGAATTTTCAAAATCCATGGCCACATGTTTACAATTTCACGTCAAAAAATGGCTAAAATTCCAGTTGAAATTTTTTCAAAGTCCCTGAAAAATTTTCCAATTTTTGTCCCAATTCTTCCCATTCCCATTGAAACTTTTCAAATCCCTCTCAAAACTGTTGAAATTCTGTTGAAGCTTTTAAAATTCTCTCTAGAATTTTCAAAATCCATGGCCACATGTTTACAATTTCACGTCAAAAAATGGCTAAAATTCCAGTTGAAATTTTTTCAAAGTCCCTTAAAAATTTTCCAATTTTTGTCCCAATTCTTCCCATTCCCATTGAAACTTTTCAAATCCCTCTCAAAATTGTTGAAATTCTGTTGAAGCTTTTAAAATTCTCTCTAGAATTTTCAAAATCCATGTCCACATGTTTACAATTTCACGTCAAAAAATGGCTAAAATTCCAGTTGAAATTTTTTCAAAGTCCCTGAAAAATTTTCCAATTTTTGTCCCAATTCTTCCCATTCCCATTGAAACTTTTCAAATCCCTCTCAAAATTGTTGAAATTCTGTTGAAGCTTTTAAAATACTCTCTAGAATTTTCAAAATCCATGTCCACATGTTTACAATTTCACGTCAAAAAATGGCTAAAATTCCAGTTGAAATTTTTTCAACGTCCCTGAAAAATTTTCCAATTTTCATCCCAATTCTTCCCATTCCCATTGAAACTTTTCAAATCCCTCTCAAAACTGTTGAAATTCTGTTGAAGCTTTTAAAATTCTCTCTAGAATTTTCAAAATCCATGTCCACATGTTTATAATTTCACATAAAAAAATTGCTAAAATTCCAGTTGAAATTTTTTCAAAGTCCCTGAAAAATTTTCCAATTTTTGTCCCAATTCTTCCCATTCCCATTGAAACTTTTCAAATCCCTCTCAAAATTGTGGAAATTCTGTTGAAGCTTTTAAAATTCTCTCTAGAATTTTCAAAATCCATGTCCACATGTTTATAATTTCACATAAAAAAATTGCTAAAATTCCAGTTGAAATTTTTTCAAAGTCCCTTAAAAATTTTCCAATTTTTGTCCCAATTCTTCCCATTCCCATTGAAACTTTTCAAATCCCTCTCAAAATTGTTGAAATTCTCTAGAAGCTTTTAAAATTCTCTCTAGAATTTTCAAAATCCATGTCCACATGTTTACAATTTCACGTCAAAAAATTGCTAAAATGCCAGTTGAAATTTTTTCAAAGTCCCTGAAAAATTTTCCAATTTTTGTCCCAATTCTTCCCATTCCCATTGAAACTTTTCAAATCCCTCTCAAAACTGTTGAAATTCTGTTGAAGCTTTTAAAATTCTCTCTAGAATTTTCAAAATCCACTTCAACATGTTTACAATTTCACGTCAAAAAATTGCTAAAATTCCAGTTGACATTTTTTCAAAGTCCCTTAAAAATTTTCCAATTTTTGTCCCAATTCTTCCCATTCCCATTGAAACTTTTCAAATCCCTCTCAAAATTGTGGAAATTCTGTTGAAGCTTTTAAAATTCTCTCTAGAATTTTCAAAATCCATGTCCACATGTTTACAATTTCACGTCAAAAAATGGCTAAAATTCCAGTTGAAATTTTTTCAAAGTCCCTGAAAAATTTTCCAATTTTTGTCCCAATTCTTCCCATTCCCATTGAAACTTTTCAAATCCCTCTCAAAATTGTTGAAATTCTCTAGAAGCTTTTAAAATTCTCTCTAGAATTTTCAAAATCCATGTCCACATGTTTACAATTTCACGTCAAAAAATTGCTAAAATTCCAGTTGAAATTTTTTCAAAGTCCCTGAAAAATTTTCCAATTTTTGTCCCAATTCTTCCCATTCCCATTGAAACTTTTCAAATCCCTCTCAAAATTGTTGAAATTCTGTTGAAGCTTTTAAAATTCTCTCTAGAATTTTCAAAATCCATGTCCACATGTTTATAAATTCACATAAAAAAATTGCTAAAATTCCAGTTGAAATTTTTTCAAAGTCCCTTAAAAATTTTCCAATTTTTGTCCCAATTCTTCCCATTCCCATTGAAACTTTTCAAATCCCTCTCAAAATTGTTGAAATTCTGTTGAAGCTTTTAAAATTCTCTCTAGAATTTTCAAAATCCATGGCCACATGTTTACAATTTCATGTCAAAAAATTGCTAAAATTCCAGTTGAAATTTTTTCAAAGTCCCTTAAAAATTTTCCAATTTTTGTCCCAATTCTTCCCATTCCCATTGAAACTTTTCAAATCCCTCTCAAAATTGTTGAAATTCTGTTGAAGCTTTTAAAATTCTCTCTAGAATTTTCAAAATCCATGGCCACATGTTTACAATTTCACGTCAAAAAATGGCTAAAATTCCAGTTGAAATTTTTTCAAAGTCCCTTAAAAATTTTCCAATTTTCATCCCAATTCTTCCCATTCCCATTGAAACTTTTCAAATCCCTCTCAAAACTGTTGAAATTCTGTTGAAGCTTTTAAAATTCTCTCTAGAATTTTCAAAATCCATGTCCACATGTTTACAATTTCACGTCAAAAAATTGCTAAAATTCCAGTTGACATTTTTTCAAAGTCCCTGAAAAATTTTCCAATTTTTGTCCCAATTCTTCCCATTCCCATTGAAACTTTTCAAATCCCTCTCAAAATTGTTGAAATTCTGTTGAAGCTTTTAAAATTCTCTCTAGAATTTTCAAAATCCATGTCCACATGTTTACAATTTCACGTCAAAAAATTGCTAAAATGCCAGTTGAAATTTTTTCAAAGTCCCTGAAAAATTTTCCAATTTTTGTCCCAATTCTTCCCATTCCCATTGAAACTTTTCAAATCCCTCTCAAAATTGTGGAAATTCTGTTGAAGCTTTTAAAATTCTCTCTAGAATTTTCAAAATCCATGGCCACATGTTTACAATTTCACGTCAAAAAAATGCTAAAATTCCAGTTGAAATTTTTTCAAAGTCCCTGAAAAATTTTCCAATTTTTGTCCCAATTCTTCCCATTCCCATTGAAACTTTTCAAATCCCTCTCAAAATTGTTGAAATTCTGTTGAAGCTTTTAAAATTCTCTCTAGAATTTTCAAAATCCATGGCCACATGTTTACAATTTCACGTAAAAAAAAAGCTAAAATTCCAGTTGAAATTTTTTCAAAGTCCCTGAAAAATTTTCCAATTTTTGTCCCAATTCTTCCCATTCCCATTGAAACTTTTCAAATCCCTCTCAAAATTGTTGAAATTCTGTTGAAGCTTTTAAAATTCTCTCTAGAATTTTCAAAATCCATGTCCACATGTTTATAATTTCACATAAAAAAATTGCTAAAATTCCAGTTGAAATTTTTTCAAAGTCCCTTAAAAATTTTCCAATTTTTGTCCCAATTCTTCCCATTCCCATTGAAACTTTTCAAATCCCTCTCAAAATTGTTGAAATTCTGTTGAAGCTTTTAAAATTCTCTCTAGAATTTTCAAAATCCATGGCCACATGTTTACAATTTCACGTCAAAAAATTGCTAAAATTCCAGTTGAAATTTTTCAAAGTCCCTGAAAAATTTTCCAATTTTTGTCCCAATTCTTCCCATTTCCCATTGAAACTTTTCAAATCCCTCTCAAAATTGTTGAAATTCTGTTGAAGCTTTTAAAATTCTCTCTAGAATTTTCAAAATCCATGTCCACATGTTTACAATTTCACGTCAAAAAATTGCTAAAATTCCAGTTGAAATTTTTTCAAAGTCCCTTAAAAATTTTCCAATTTTTGTCCCAATTCTTCCCATTCCCATTGAAACTTTTCAAATCCCTCTCAAAATTGTTGAAATTCTGTTGAAGCTTTTAAAATTCTCTCTAGAATTTTCAAAATCCATGTCCACATGTTTATAATTTCACATAAAAAAATTGCTAAAATTCCAGTTGAAATTTTTTCAAAGTCCCTGAAAAATTTTCCAATTTTTGTCCCAATTCTTCCCATTCCCATTGAAACTTTTCAAATCCCTCTCAAAATTGTTGAAATTCTGTTGAAGCTTTTAAAATTCTCTCTAGAATTTTCAAAATCCATGGCCACATGTTTACAATTTCACGTCAAAAAATTGCTAAAATTCCAGTTGAAATTTTTTCAAAGTCCCTGAAAAATTTTCCAATTTTTGTCCCAATTCTTCCCATTCCCATTGAAACTTTTCAAATCCCTCTCAAAATTGTTGAAATTCTGTTGAAGCTTTTAAAATTCTCTCTAGAATTTTCAAAATCCATGTCCACATGTTTACAATTTCACGTCAAAAAATTGCTAAAATTCCAGTTGAAATTTTTTCAAAGTCCCTTAAAAATTTTCCAATTTTTGTCCCAATTCTTCCCATTCCCATTGAAACTTTTCAAATCCCTCTCAAAATTGTTGAAATTCTGTTGAAGCTTTTAAAATTCTCTCTAGAATTTTCAAAATCCATGGCCACATGTTTACAATTTCACGTCAAAAAATGGCTAAAATTCCAGTTGCAGTTTTTTCAAAGTCCCTGAAAAATTTTCCAATTTTTGTCCCAATTCTTCCCATTCCCATTGAAACTTTTCAAATCCCTCTCAAAACTGTTGAAATTCTGTTGAAGCTTTTAAAATTCTCTCTAGAATTTTCAAAATCCATGGCCACATGTTTACAATTTCACGTCAAAAAATGGCTAAAATTCCAGTTGAAATTTTTTCAAAGTCCCTTAAAAATTTTCCAATTTTTGTCCCAATTCTTCCCATTCCCATTGAAACTTTTCAAATCCCTCTCAAAATTGTTGAAATTCTGTTGAAGCTTTTAAAATTCTCTCTAGAATTTTCAAAATCCATGTCCACATGTTTACAATTTCACGTCAAAAAATGGCTAAAATTCCAGTTGAAATTTTTTCAAAGTCCCTGAAAAATTTTCCAATTTTTGTCCCAATTCTTCCCATTCCCATTGAAACTTTTCAAATCCCTCTCAAAATTGTTGAAATTCTGTTGAAGCTTTTAAAATACTCTCTAGAATTTTCAAAATCCATGTCCACATGTTTACAATTTCACGTCAAAAAATGGCTAAAATTCCAGTTGAAATTTTTTCAACGTCCCTGAAAAATTTTCCAATTTTCATCCCAATTCTTCCCATTCCCATTGAAACTTTTCAAATCCCTCTCAAAACTGTTGAAATTCTGTTGAAGCTTTTAAAATTCTCTCTAGAATTTTCAAAATCCATGTCCACATGTTTATAATTTCACATAAAAAAAATTGCTAAAATTCCAGTTGAAATTTTTTCAAAGTCCCTGAAAAATTTTCCAATTTTTGTCCCAATTCTTCCCATTCCCATTGAAACTTTTCAAATCCCTCTCAAAATTGTGGAAATTCTGTTGAAGCTTTTAAAATTCTCTCTAGAATTTTCAAAATCCATGTCCACATGTTTATAATTTCACGTCAAAAAATGGCTAAAATTCCAGTTGCAATTTTTTCAAAGTCCCTTAAAAATTTTCCAATTTTTGTCCCAATTCTTCCCATTCCCATTGAAACTTTTCAAATCCCTCTCAAAATTGTTGAAATTCTCTAGAAGCTTTTAAAATTCTCTCTAGAATTTTCAAAATCCATGTCCACATGTTTACAATTTCACGTCAAAAAATTGCTAAAATGCCAGTTGAAATTTTTTCAAAGTCCCTGAAAAATTTTCCAATTTTTGTCCCAATTCTTCCCATTCCCATTGAAACTTTTCAAATCCCTCTCAAAACTGTTGAAATTCTGTTGAAGCTTTTAAAATTCTCTCTAGAATTTTCAAAATCCACTTCAACATGTTTACAATTTCACGTCAAAAAATTGCTAAAATTCCAGTTGACATTTTTTCAAAGTCCCTTAAAAATTTTCCAATTTTTGTCCCAATTCTTCCCATTCCCATTGAAACTTTTCAAATCCCTCTCAAAATTGTGGAAATTCTGTTGAAGCTTTTAAAATTCTCTCTAGAATTTTCAAAATCCATGTCCACATGTTTACAATTTCACGTCAAAAAATGGCTAAAATTCCAGTTGAAATTTTTTCAAAGTCCCTGAAAAATTTTCCAATTTTTGTCCCAATTCTTCCCATTCCCATTGAAACTTTTCAAATCCCTCTCAAAATTGTTGAAATTCTCTAGAAGCTTTTAAAATTCTCTCTAGAATTTTCAAAATCCATGTCCACATGTTTACAATTTCACGTCAAAAAATTGCTAAAATTCCAGTTGAAATTTTTTCAAAGTCCCTGAAAAATTTTCCAATTTTTGTCCCAATTCTTCCCATTCCCATTGAAACTTTTCAAATCCCTCTCAAAATTGTTGAAATTCTGTTGAAGCTTTTAAAATTCTCTCTAGAATTTTCAAAATCCATGTCCACATGTTTATAAATTCACATAAAAAAATTGCTAAAATTCCAGTTGAAATTTTTTCAAAGTCCCTTAAAAATTTTCCAATTTTTGTCCCAATTCTTCCCATTCCCATTGAAACTTTTCAAATCCCTCTCAAAATTGTTGAAATTCTGTTGAAGCTTTTAAAATTCTCTCTAGAATTTTCAAAATCCATGGCCACATGTTTACAATTTCATGTCAAAAAATTGCTAAAATTCCAGTTGAAATTTTTTCAAAGTCCCTTAAAAATTTTCCAATTTTTGTCCCAATTCTTCCCATTCCCATTGAAACTTTTCAAATCCCTCTCAAAATTGTTGAAATTCTGTTGAAGCTTTTAAAATTCTCTCTAGAATTTTCAAAATCCATGGCCACATGTTTACAATTTCACGTCAAAAAATGGCTAAAATTCCAGTTGAAATTTTTTCAAAGTCCCTTAAAAATTTTCCAATTTTCATCCCAATTCTTCCCATTCCCATTGAAACTTTTCAAATCCCTCTCAAAACTGTTGAAATTCTGTTGAAGCTTTTAAAATTCTCTCTAGAATTTTCAAAATCCATGTCCACATGTTTACAATTTCACGTCAAAAAATTGCTAAAATTCCAGTTGACATTTTTTCAAAGTCCCTGAAAAATTTTCCAATTTTTGTCCCAATTCTTCCCATTCCCATTGAAACTTTTCAAATCCCTCTCAAAATTGTTGAAATTCTGTTGAAGCTTTTAAAATTCTCTCTAGAATTTTCAAAATCCATGTCCACATGTTTACAATTTCACGTCAAAAAATTGCTAAAATTCCAGTTGAAATTTTTTCAAAGTCCCTGAAAAATTTTCCAATTTTTGTCCCAATTCTTCCCATTCCCATTGAAACTTTTCAAATCCCTCTCAAAATTGTGGAAATTCTGTTGAAGCTTTTAAAATTCTCTCTAGAATTTTCAAAATCCATGGCCACATGTTTACAATTTCACGTCAAAAAAATGCTAAAATTCCAGTTGAAATTTTTTCAAAGTCCCTGAAAAATTTTCCAATTTTTGTCCCAATTCTTCCCATTCCCATTGAAACTTTTCAAATCCCTCTCAAAATTGTTGAAATTCTGTTGAAGCTTTTAAAATTCTCTCTAGAATTTTCAAAATCCATGGCCACATGTTTACAATTTCACGTAAAAAAAAAGCTAAAATTCCAGTTGAAATTTTTTCAAAGTCCCTGAAAAATTTTCCAATTTTTGTCCCAATTCTTCCCATTCCCATTGAAACTTTTCAAATCCCTCTCAAAATTGTTGAAATTCTGTTGAAGCTTTTAAAATTCTCTCTAGAATTTTCAAAATCCATGTCCACATGTTTATAATTTCACATAAAAAAATTGCTAAAATTCCAGTTGAAATTTTTTCAAAGTCCCTGAAAAATTTTCCAATTTTTGTCCCAATTCTTCCCATTCCCATTGAAACTTTTCAAATCCCTCTCAAAATTGTTGAAATTCTGTTGAAGCTTTTAAAATTCTCTCTAGAATTTTCAAAATCCATGGCCACATGTTTACAATTTCACGTCAAAAAATTGCTAAAATTCCAGTTGAAATTTTTTCAAAGTCCCTGAAAAATTTTCCAATTTTTGTCCCAATTCTTCCCATTCCCATTGAAACTTTTCAAATCCCTCTCAAAATTGTTGAAATTCTGTTGAAGCTTTTAAAATTCTCTCTAGAATTTTCAAATCCATGTCCACATGTTTACAATTTCACGTCAAAAAATTGCTAAAATTCCAGTTGAAATTTTTTCAAAGTCCCTTAAAAATTTTCCAATTTTTGTCCCAATTCTTCCCATTCCCATTGAAACTTTTCAAATCCCTCTCAAAATTGTTGAAATTCTGTTGAAGCTTTTAAAATTCTCTCTAGAATTTTCAAAATCCATGGCCACATGTTTACAATTTCACGTCAAAAAATGGCTAAAATTCCAGTTGCAGTTTTTTCAAAGTCCCTGAAAAATTTTCCAATTTTTGTCCCAATTCTTCCCATTCCCATTGAAACTTTTCAAATCCCTCTCAAAATTGTGGAAATTCTGTTGAAGCTTTTAAAATTCTCTCTAGAATTTTCAAAATCCATGGCCACATGTTTACAATTTCACGTCAAAAAATGGCTAAAATTCCAGTTGAAATTTTTTCAAAGTCCCTGAAAAATTTTCCAATTTTTGTCCCAATTCTTCCCATTCCCATTGAAACTTTTCAAATCCCTCTCAAAATTGTTGAAATTCTGTTGAAGCTTTTAAAATTCTCTCTAGAATTTTCAAAATCCATGTCCACATGTTTACAATTTCACGTCAAAAAATGGCTAAAATTCCAGTTGAAATTTTTTCAAAGTCCCTTAAAAATTTTCCAATATTTGTCCCAATTCTTCCCATTCCCATTGAAACTTTTCAAATCCCTCTCAAAATTGTTGAAATTCTGTTGAAGCTTTTAAAATTCTCTCTAGAATTTTCAAAATCCATGTCCACATGTTTATAATTTCACATAAAAAAATTGCTAAAATTCCAGTTGAAATTTTTTCAAAGTCCCTGAAAAATTTTCCAATTTTTGTCCCAATTCTTCCCATTCCCATTGAAACTTTTCAAATCCCTCTCAAAATTGTGGAAATTCTGTTGAAGCTTTTAAAATTCTCTCTAGAATTTTCAAAATCCATGTCCACATGTTTATAATTTCACGTCAAAAAATGGCTAAAATTCCAGTTGCAATTTTTTCAAAGTCCCTGAAAAATTTTCCAATTTTTGTCCCAATTCTTCCCATTCCCATTGAAACTTTTCAAATCCCTCTCAAAATTGTTGAAATTCTCTAGAAGCTTTTAAAATTCTCTCTAGAATTTTCAAAATCCATGTCCACATGTTTACAATTTCACGTCAAAAAATGGCTAAAATGCCAGTTGAAATTTTTTCAAAGTCCCTGAAAAATTTTCCAATTTTTGTCCCAATTCTTCCCATTCCCATTAAAACTTTTCAAATCCCTCTCAAAATTGTTGAAATTCTGTTGAAGCTTTTAAAATTCTCTCTAGAATTTTCAAAATCCATGTCCACATGTTTACAATTTCACGTCAAAAAATGGCTAAAATTCCAGTTGAAATTTTTTCAAAGTCCCTTAAAAATTTTCCAATATTTGTCCCAATTCTTCCCATTCCCATTGAAACTTTTCAAATCCCTCTCAAAATTGTTGAAATTCTCTTGAAGCTTTTAAAATTCTCTCTAGAATTTTCAAAATCCATGGCCACATGTTTACAATTTCATGTCAAAAAATGGCTAAAATTCCAGTTGAAATTTTTTCAAAGTCCCTTAAAAATTTTCCAATTTTTGTCCCAATTCTTCCCATTCCCATTGAAACTTTTCAAATCCCTCTCAAAATTGTGGAAATTCTGTTGAAGCTTTTAAAATTCTCTCTAGAATTTTCAAAATCCATGGCCACATGTTTACAATTTCACGTCAAAAAATGGCTAAAATTCCAGTTGAAATTTTTTCAAAGTCCCTGAAAAATTTTCCAATTTTTGTCCCAATTCTTCCCATTCCCATTGAAACTTTTCAAATCCCTCTCAAAATTGTTGAAATTCTGTTGAAGCTTTTAAAATTCTCTCTAGAATTTTCAAAATCCATGGCCACATGTTTACAATTTCACGTCAAAAAATGGCTAAAATTCCAGTTGAAATTTTTTCAAAGTCCCTGAAAAATTTTCCAATTTTTGTCCCAATTCTTCCCATTCCCATTGAAACTTTTCAAATCCCTCTCAAAATTGTGGAAATTCTGTTGAAGCTTTTAAAATTCTCTCTAGAATTTTCAAAATCCACTTCAACATGTTTACAATTTCACGTGAAAAAATTGCTAAAATTCCAGTTGAAATTTTTTCAAAGTCCCTTAAAAATTTTCCAATTTTTGTCCCAATTCTTCCCATTCCCATTGAAACTTTTCAAATCCCTCTCAAAATTGTTGAAATTCTGTTGAAGCTTTTAAAATTCTCTCTAGAATTTTCAAAATCCATGGCCACATGTTTACAATTTCATGTCAAAAAAATGCTAAAATTCCAGTTGAAATTTTTTCAAAGTCCCTGAAAAATTTTCCAATTTTTGTCCCAATTCTTCCCATTCCCATTGAAACTTTTCAAATCCCTCTCAAAATTGTTGAAATTCTGTTGAAGCTTTTAAAATTCTCACTAGAATTTTCAAAATCCATGTCCACATGTTTACAATTTCACGTCAAAAAATGGCTAAAATGCCAGTTGAAATTTTTTCAAAGTCCCTTAAAAATTTTCCAATTTTCATCCCAATTCTTCCCATTCCCATTGAAACTTTTCAAATCCCTCTCAAAACTGTTCAAATTCTGTTGAAGCTTTTAAAATTCTCTCTAGAATTTTCAAAATCCACTTCAACATGTTTACAATTTCACGTCAAAAAATTGCTAAAATTCCAGTTGAAATTTTTTCAAAGTCCCTTAAAAATTTTCCAATTTTTGTCCCAATTCTTCCCATTCCCATTGAAACTTTTCAAATCCCTCTCAAAATTGTTGAAATTCTGTTGAAGCTTTTAAAATTCTCTCTAGAATTTTCAAAATCCATGTCCACATGTTTAAAATCTCACGTAAAAAAAATGCTAAAATTCCAGTTGAAATTTTTTCAAAGTCCCTGAAAAATTTTCCAATTTTTGTCCCAATTCTTCCCATTCCCATTGAAACTTTTCAAATCCCTCTCAAAATTGTTGAAATTCTGTTGAAGCTTTTAAAATTCTCTCTAGAATTTTCATAATCCATGGCCACATGTTTACAATTTCACGTCAAAAAATGGCTAAAATTCCAGTTGAAATTTTTTCAAAGTCCCTTAAAAATTTTCCAATTTTCGTCCCAATTCTTCCCATTCCCATTGAAACTTTTCAAATCCCTCTCAAAATTGTTGAAATTCTGTTGAAGCTTTTAAAATTCTCTCTAGAATTTTCAAAATCCATGTCCACATGTTTACAATTTCACGTAAAAAAAATGCTAAAATTCCAGTTGAAATTTTTTCAAAGTCCCTTAAAAATTTTCCAATTTTTGTCCCAATTCTTCCCATTCCCATTGAAACTTTTCAAATCCCTCTCAAAATTGTTGAAATTCTGTTGAAGCTTTTAAAATTCTCTCTAGAATTTTCAAAATCCATGTCCACATGTTTATAATTTCACATAAAAAAATTGCTAAAATTCCAGTTGAAATTTTTTCAAAGTCCCTTAAAAATTTTCCAATTTTTGTCCCAATTCTTCCCATTCCCATTGAAACTTTTCAAATCCCTCTCAAAATTGTTGAAATTCTGTTGAAGCTTTTAAAATTCTCTCTAGAATTTTCAAAATCCATGTCCACATGTTTACAATTTCACGTCAAAAAATTGCTAAAATTCCAGTTGAAACTTTTTCAAAGTCCCTGAAAAATTTTCCAATTTTTGTCCCAATTCTTCCCATTCCCATTGAAACTTTTCAAATCCCTCTCAAAATTGTTGAAATTCTGTTGAAGCTTTTAAAATTCTCTCTAGAATTTTCAAAATCCATGTCCACATGTTTACAATTTCACGTAAAAAAAATGCTAAAATTCCAGTTGAAATTTTTTCAAAGTCCCTTAAAAATTTTCCCATTTTTGTCCCAATTCTTCCCATTCCCATTGAAACTTTTCAAATCCCTCTCAAAATTGTTGAAATTCTGTTGAAGCTTTTAAAATTCTCTCTAGAATTTTCAAAATCCATGTCCACATGTTTACAATTTCACGTCAAAAAATGGCTAAAATTCCAGTTGCAGTTTTTTCAAAGTCCCTTAAAAATTTTCCAATTTTTGTCCCAATTCTTCCCATTCCCATTGAAACTTTTCAAATCCCTCTCAAAATTGTGGAAATTCTGTTGAAGCTTTTAAAATTCTCTCTAGAATTTTCAAAATCCATGTCCACATGTTTACAATTTCACGTCAAAAAATGGCTAAAATTCCAGTTGAAATTTTTTCAAAGTCCCTGAAAAATTTTCCAATTTTTGTCCCAATTCTTCCCATTCCCATTGAAACTTTTCAAATCCCTCTCAAAATTGTTTTAATTCTGTTGAAGCTTTTAAAATTCTCTCTAGAATTTTCAAAATCCATGTCCACATGTTTACAATTTCACGTCAAAAAATGGCTAAAATTCCAGTTGAAATTTTTTCAAAGTCCCTTAAAAATTTTCCAATTTTTGTCCCAATTCTTCCCATTCCCATTGAAACTTTTCAAATCCCTCTCAAAATTGTTGAAATTCTGTTGAAGCTTTTAAAATTCTCTCTAGAATTTTCAAAATCCATGTCCACATGTTTATAATTTCACATAAAAAAATTGCTAAAATTCCAGTTGAAATTTTTTCAAAGTCCCTGAAAAATTTTCCAATTTTTGTCCCAATTCTTCCCATTCCCATTGAAACTTTTCAAATCCCTCTCAAAATTGTTGAAATTCTGTTGAAGCTTTTAAAATTCTCTCTAGAATTTTCAAAATCCATGTCCACATGTTTATAATTTCACGTCAAAAAATGGCTAAAATTCCAGTTGCAATTTTTTCAAAGTCCCTGAAAAATTTTCCAATTTTTGTCCCAATTCTTCCCATTCCCATTGAAACTTTTCAAATCCCTCTCAAAATTGTTGAAATTCTGTTGAAGCTTTTAAAATTCTCTCTAGAATTTTCAAAATCCATGTCCACATGTTTACAATTTCACGTCAAAAAATGGCTAAAATGCCAGTTGAAATTTTTTCAAAGTCCCTTAAAAATTTTCCAATTTTTGTCCCAATTCTTCCCATTCCCATTGAAACTTTTCAAATCCCTCTCAAAATTGTTGAAATTCTGTTGAAGCTTTTAAAATTCTCTCTAGAATTTTCAAAATCCATGTCCACATGTTTACAATTTCACGTCAAAAAATGGCTAAAATTCCAGTTGAAATTTTTTCAAAGTCCCTTAAAAATTTTCCAATTTTTGTCCCAATTCTTCCCATTCCCATTGAAACTTTTCAAATCCCTCTCAAAATTGTTGAAATTCTCTTGAAGCTTTTAAAATTCTCTCTAGAATTTTCAAAATCCATGTCCACATGTTTACAATTTCACGTCAAAAAATGGCTAAAATTCCAGTTGAAATTTTTTCAAAGTCCCTGAAAAATTTTCCAATTTTTGTCCCAATTCTTCCCATTCCCATTGAAACTTTTCAAATCCCTCTCAAAATTGTGGAAATTCTGTTGAAGCTTTTAAAATTCTCTCTAGAATTTTCTAAATCCACTTCAACATGTTTACAATTTCACGTCAAAAAATGGCTAAAATTCCAGTTGAAATTTTTTCAAAGTCCCTTCAAAATTTTCCAATTTTTGTCCCAATTCTTCCCATTCCCATTGAAACTTTTCAAATCCCTCTCAAAATTGTGGAAATTCTGTTGAAGCTTTTAAAATTCTCTCTAGAATTTTCAAAATCCATGTCCACATGTTTATAATTTCACGTCAAAAAATGGCTAAAATTCCAGTTGCAATTTTTTCAAAGTCCCTGAAAAATTTTCCAATTTTTGTCCCAATTCTTCCCATTCCCATTGAAACTTTTCAAATCCCTCTCAAAATTGTTGAAATTCTGTTGAAGCTTTTAAAATTCTCTCTAGAATTTTCAAAATCCATGTCCACATGTTTACAATTTCACGTCAAAAAATGGCTAAAATTCCAGTTGAAATTTTTTCAACGTCCCTGAAAAATTTTCCAATTTTCATCCCAATTCTTCCCATTCCCATTGAAACTTTTCAAATCCCTCTCAAAATTGTGGAAATTCTGTTGAAGCTTTTAAAATTCTCTCTAGAATTTTCAAAATCCATGTCCACATGTTTATAATTTCACGTCAAAAAATGGCTAAAATTCCAGTTGCAATTTTTTCAAAGTCCCTGAAAAATTTTCCAATTTTTGTCCCAATTCTTCCCATTCCCATTGAAACTTTTCAAATCCCTCTCAAAATTGTTGAAATTCTCTAGAAGCTTTTAAAATTCTCTCTAGAATTTTCAAAATCCATGTCCACATGTTTGCAATTTCACGTCAAAAAATTGCTAAAATGCCAGTTGAAATTTTTTCAAAGTCCCTGAAAAATTTTCCAATTTTTGTCCCAATTCTTCCCATTCCCATTGAAACTTTTCAAATCCCTCTCAAAACTGTTGAAATTCTGTTGAAGCTTTTAAAATTCTCTCTAGAATTTTCAAAATCCACTTCAACATGTTTACAATTTCACGTCAAAAAATTGCTAAAATTCCAGTTGACATTTTTTCAAAGTCCCTTAAAAATTTTCCAATTTTTGTCCCAATTCTTCCCATTCCCATTGAAACTTTTCAAATCCCTCTCAAAATTGTGGAAATTCTGTTGAAGCTTTTAAAATTCTCTCTAGAATTTTCAAAATCCATGTCCACATGTTTACAATTTCACGTCAAAAAATGGCTAAAATTCCAGTTGAAATTTTTTCAAAGTCCCTGAAAAATTTTCCAATTTTTGTCCCAATTCTTCCCATTCCCATTGAAACTTTTCAAATCCCTCTCAAAATTGTTGAAATTCTCTAGAAGCTTTTAAAATTCTCTCTAGAATTTTCAAAATCCATGTCCACATGTTTACAATTTCACGTCAAAAAATGGCTAAAATTCCAGTTGAAATTTTTTCAAAGTCCCTTAAAAATTTTCCAATTTTCATCCCAATTCTTCCCATTCCCATTGAAACTTTTCAAATCCCTCTCAAAACTGTTGAAATTCTGTTGAAGCTTTTAAAATTCTCTCTAGAATTTTCAAAATCCACTTCAACATGTTTACAATTTCACGTCAAAAAATTGCTAAAATTCCAGTTGACATTTTTTCAAAGTCCCTTAAAAATTTTCCAATTTTTGTCCCAATTCTTCCCATTCCCATTGAAACTTTTCAAATCCCTCTCAAAATTGTTGAAATTCTGTTGAAGCTTTTAAAATTCTCTCTAGAATTTTCAAAATCCATGTCCACATGTTTACAATTTCACGTCAAAAAATTGCTAAAATTCCAGTTGCAATTTTTTCAAAGTCCCTGAAAAATTTTCCAATTTTTGTCCCAATTCTTCCCATTCCCATTGAAACTTTTCAAATCCCTCTCAAAATTGTTGAAATTCTGTTGAAGCTTTTAAAATTCTCTCTAGAATTTTCAAAATCCATGGCCACATGTTTACAATTTCACGTCAAAAAATTGCTAAAATTCCAGTTGAAATTTTTTCAAAGTCCCTGAAAAATTTTCCAATTTTTGTCCCAATTCTTCCCATTCCCATTGAAACTTTTCAAATCCCTCTCAAAATTGTTGAAATTCTGTTGAAGCTTTTAAAATTCTCTCTAGAATTTTCAAAATCCATGTCCACATGTTTACAATTTCACGTCAAAAAATGGCTAAAATTCCAGTTGAAATTTTTTCAAAGTCCCTGAAAAATTTTCCAATTTTTGTCCCAATTCTTCCCATTCCCATTGAAACTTTTCAAATCCCTCTCAAAATTGTTGAAATTCTGTTGAAGCTTTTAAAATTCTCTCTAGAATTTTCAAAATCCATGTCCACATGTTTACAATTTCACGTCAAAAAATGGCTAAAATTCCAGTTGAAATTTTTTCAACGTCCCTGAAAAATTTTCCAATTTTCATCCCAATTCTTCCCATTCCCATTGAAACTTTTCAAATCCCTCTCAAAATTGTTGAAATTCTGTTGAAGCTTTTAAAATTCTCTCTAGAATTTTCAAAATCCATGTCCACATGTTTATAATTTCACATAAAAAAATTGCTAAAATTCCAGTTGAAATTTTTTCAAAGTCCCTGAAAAATTTTCCAATTTTTGTCCCAATTCTTCCCATTCCCATTGAAACTTTTCAAATCCCTCTCAAAATTGTTGAAATTCTGTTGAAGCTTTTAAAATTCTCTCTAGAATTTTCAAAATCCATGTCCACATGTTTATAATTTCACGTCAAAAAATGGCTAAAATTCCAGTTGCAATTTTTTCAAAGTCCCTTAAAAATTTTCCAATTTTTGTCCCAATTCTTCCCATTCCCATTGAAACTTTTCAAATCCCTCTCAAAATTGTTGAAATTCTCTAGAAGCTTTTAAAATTCTCTCTAGAATTTTCAAAATCCATGTCCACATGTTTACAATTTCACGTCAAAAAATGGCTAAAATTCCAGTTGAAATTTTTTCAAAGTCCCTTAAAAATTTTCCAATTTTTGTCCCAATTCTTCCCATTCCCATTGAAACTTTTCAAATCCCTCTCAAAATTGTTGAAATTCTGTTGAAGCTTTTAAAATTCTCTCTAGAATTTTCAAAATCCACTTCAACATGTTTACAATTTCACGTCAAAAAATTGCTAAAATTCCAGTTGACATTTTTTCAAAGTCCCTTAAAAATTTTCCAATTTTTGTCCCAATTCTTCCCATTCCCATTGAAACTTTTCAAATCCCTCTCAAAATTGTGGAAATTCTGTTGAAGCTTTTAAAATTCTCTCTAGAATTTTCAAAATCCATGTCCACATGTTTACAATTTCACGTCAAAAAATGGCTAAAATTCCAGTTGAAATTTTTTCAAAGTCCCTGAAAAATTTTCCAATTTTTGTCCCAATTCTTCCCATTCCCATTGAAACTTTTCAAATCCCTCTCAAAATTGTTGAAATTCTCTAGAAGCTTTTAAAATTCTCTCTAGAATTTTCAAAATCCATGTCCACATGTTTACAATTTCACGTCAAAAAATTGCTAAAATTCCAGTTGAAATTTTTTCAAAGTCCCTGAAAAATTTTCCAATTTTTGTCCCAATTCTTCCCATTCCCATTGAAACTTTTCAAATCCCTCTCAAAATTGTTGAAATTCTGTTGAAGCTTTTAAAATTCTCTCTAGAATTTTCAAAATCCATGTCCACATGTTTATAATTTCACATAAAAAAATTGCTAAAATTCCAGTTGAAATTTTTTCAAAGTCCCTTAAAAATTTTCCAATTTTTGTCCCAATTCTTCCCATTCCCATTGAAACTTTTCAAATCCCTCTCAAAATTGTTGAAATTCTGTTGAAGCTTTTAAAATTCTCTCTAGAATTTTCAAAATCCATGGCCACATGTTTACAATTTCATGTCAAAAAATTGCTAAAATTCCAGTTGAAATTTTTTCAAAGTCCCTTAAAAATTTTCCAATTTTTGTCCCAATTCTTCCCATTCCCATTGAAACTTTTCAAATCCCTCTCAAAATTGTTGAAATTCTGTTGAAGCTTTTAAAATTCTCTCTAGAATTTTCAAAATCCATGGCCACATGTTTACAATTTCACGTCAAAAAATGGCTAAAATTCCAGTTGAAATTTTTTCAAAGTCCCTTAAAAATTTTCCAATTTTCATCCCAATTCTTCCCATTCCCATTGAAACTTTTCAAATCCCTCTCAAAACTGTTGAAATTCTGTTGAAGCTTTTAAAATTCTCTCTAGAATTTTCAAAATCCATGTCCACATGTTTACAATTTCACGTCAAAAAATTGCTAAAATTCCAGTTGACATTTTTTCAAAGTCCCTGAAAAATTTTCCAATTTTTGTCCCAATTCTTCCCATTCCCATTGAAACTTTTCAAATCCCTCTCAAAATTGTTGAAATTCTGTTGAAGCTTTTAAAATTCTCTCTAGAATTTTCAAAATCCATGTCCACATGTTTACAATTTCACGTCAAAAAATTGCTAAAATTCCAGTTGAAATTTTTTCAAAGTCCCTGAAAAATTTTCCAATTTTTGTCCCAATTCTTCCCATTCCCATTGAAACTTTTCAAATCCCTCTCAAAATTGTTGAAATTCTGTTGAAGCTTTTAAAATTCTCTCTAGAATTTTCAAAATCCATGGCCACATGTTTACAATTTCACGTCAAAAAATTGCTAAAATTCCAGTTGAAATTTTTTCAAAGTCCCTGAAAAATTTTCCAATTTTTGTCCCAATTCTTCCCATTCCCATTGAAACTTTTCAAATCCCTCTCAAAATTGTGGAAATTCTGTTGAAGCTTTTAAAATTCTCTCTAGAATTTTCAAAATCCATGTCCACATGTTTACAATTTCACGTAAAAAAAATGCTAAAATTCCAGTTGAAATTTTTTCAAAGTCCCTTAAAAATTTTCCAATTTTTGTACCAATTCTTCCCATTCCCATTGAAACTTTTCAAATCCCTCTCAAAATTGTTGAAATTCTGTTGAAGCTTTTAAAATTCTCTCTAGAATTTTCAAAATCCATGGCCACATGTTTACAATTTCACGTCAAAAAATGGCTAAAATTCCAGTTGAAATTTTTTCAAAGTCCCTGAAAAATTTTCCAATTTTTGTCCCAATTCTTCCCATTCCCATTGAAACTTTTCAAATCCCTCTCAAAACTGTTGAAATTCTGTTGAAGCTTTTAAAATTCTCTCTAGAATTTTCAAAATCCATGTCCACATGTTTACAATTTCACGTCAAAAAATGGCTAAAATTCCAGTTGAAATTTTTTCAAAGTCCCTTAAAAATTTTCCAATTTTTGTCCCAATTCTTCCCATTCCCATTGAAACTTTTCAAATCCCTCTCAAAATTGTTGAAATTCTGTTGAAGCTTTTAAAATTCTCTCTAGAATTTTCAAAATCCATGTCCACATGTTTACAATTTCACGTCAAAAAATGGCTAAAATTCCAGTTGAAATTTTTTCAAAGTCCCTGAAAAATTTTCCAATTTTTGTCCCAATTCTTCCCATTCCCATTGAAACTTTTCAAATCCCTCTCAAAATTGTTGAAATTCTGTTGAAGCTTTTAAAATTCTCTCTAGAATTTTCAAAATCCATGGCCACATGTTTACAATTTCACGTCAAAAAATGGCTAAAATTCCAGTTGAAATTTTTTCAAAGTCCCTGAAAAATTTTCCAATTTTCATCCCAATTCTTCCCATTCCCATTGAAACTTTTCAAATCCCTCTCAAAATTGTGGAAATTCTGTTGAAGCTTTTAAAATTCTCTCTAGAATTTTCAAAATCCATGTCCACATATTTACAATTTCACGTGAAAAAATTGCTAAAATTCCAGTTGAAATTTTTTCAAAGTCCCTTAAAAATTTTCCAATTTTTGTCCCAATTCTTCCCATTCCCATTGAAACTTTTCAAATCCCTCTCAAAATTGTTGAAATTCTGTTGAAGCTTTTAAAATTCTCTCTAGAATTTTCAAAATCCATGGCCACATGTTTACAATTTCATGTCAAAAAAATGCTAAAATTCCAGTTGAAATTTTTTCAAAGTCCCTTAAAAATTTTCCAATTTTTGTCCCAATTCTTCCCATTCCCATTGAAACTTTTCAAATCCCTCTCAAAATTGTTGAAATTCTGTTGAAGCTTTTAAAATTCTCTCTAGAATTTTCAAAATCCATGTCCACATGTTTACAATTTCACGTCAAAAAATGGCTAAAATGCCAGTTGAAATTTTTTCAAAGTCCCTGAAAAATTTTCCAATTTTTGTCCCAATTCTTCCCATTCCCATTGAAACTTTTCAAATCCCTCTCAAAATTGTTGAAATTCTGTTGAAGCTTTTAAAATTCTCTCTAGAATTTTCAAAATCCACTTCAACATGTTTACAATTTCACGTCAAAAAATGGCTAAAATTCCAGTTGAAATTTTTTCAAAGTCCCTTAAAAATTTTCCAATTTTTGTCCCAATTCTTCCCATTCCCATTGAAACTTTTCAAATCCCTCTCAAAATTGTGGAAATTCTGTTGAAGCTTTTAAAATTCTCTCTAGAATTTTCAAAATCCATGTCCACATTTTTACAATTTCACGTCAAAAAATGGCTAAAATTCCAGTTGAAATTTTTTCAAAGTCCCTGAAAAATTTTCCAATTTTTGTCCCAATTCTTCCCATTCCCATTGAAACTTTTCAAATCCCTCTCAAAATTGTTGAAATTCTCTAGAAGCTTTTAAAATTCTCTCTAGAATTTTCAAAATCCATGTCCACATGTTTACAATTTCACGTCAAAAAATGGCTAAAATTCCAGTTGAAATTTTTTCAAAGTCCCTGAAAAATTTTCCAATTTTTGTCCCAATTCTTCCCATTCCCATTGAAACTTTTCAAATCCCTCTCAAAATTGTGGAAATTCTGTTGAAGCTTTTAAAATTCTCTCTAGAATTTTCAAAATCCATGTCCACATGTTTATAATTTCACATAAAAAAATTGCTAAAATTCCAGTTGAAATTTTTTCAAAGTCCCTGAAAAATTTTCCAATTTTTGTCCCAATTCTTCCCATTCCCATTGAAACTTTTCAAATCCCTCTCAAAATTGTTGAAATTCTCTTGAAGCTTTTAAAATTCTCTCTAGAATTTTCAAAATCCATGTCCACATGTTTATAATTTCACGTCAAAAAATGGCTAAAATTCCAGTTGAAATTTTTTCAAAGTCCCTGAAAAATTTTCCAATTTTTGTCCCAATTCTTCCCATTCCCATTGAAACTTTTCAAATCCCTCTCAAAATTGTTGAAATTCTGTTGAAGCTTTTAAAATTCTCTCTAGAATTTTCAAAATCCATGGCCACATGTTTACAATTTCACGTCAAAAAATTGCTAAAATTCCAGTTGAAATTTTTTCAAAGTCCCTGAAAAATTTTCCAATTTTTGTCCCAATTCTTCCCATTCCCATTGAAACTTTTCAAATCCCTCTCAAAATTGTTGAAATTCTGTTGAAGCTTTTAAAATTCTCTCTAGAATTTTCAAAATCCATGTCCACATGTTTACAATTTCACGTCAAAAAATGGCTAAAATGCCAGTTGAAATTTTTTCAAAGTCCCTGAAAAATTTTCCAATTTTTGTCCCAATTCTTCCCATTCCCATTGAAACTTTTCAAATCCCTCTCAAAATTGTGGAAATTCTGTTGAAGCTTTTAAAATTCTCTCTAGAATTTTCAAAATCCACTTCAACATGTTTACAATTTCACGTGAAAAAATGGCTAAAATTCCAGTTGAAATTTTTTCAAAGTCCCTGAAAAATTTTCCAATTTTTGTCCCAATTCTTCCCATTCCCATTGAAACTTTTCAAATCCCTCTCAAAATTGTTGAAATTCTGTTGAAGCTTTTAAAATTCTCTCTAGAATTTTCAAAATCCATGGCCACGTTTACATTTTCACGTCAAAAAATGGCTAAAATTCCAGTTGCAATTTTTTAAAAGTCCCTGAAAAATTTTCCAATTTTTGTCCCAATTCTTCCCATTCCCATTGAAACTTTTCAAATCCCTCTCAAAATTGTTGAAATTCTGTTGAAGCTTTTAAAATTCTCTCTAGAATTTTCAAAATCCATGGCCACATGTTTACAATTTCACGTCAAAAAATGGCTAAAATTCCAGTTGAAATTTTTTCAAAGTCCCTGAAAAATTTTCCAATTTTTGTCCCAATTCTTCCCATTCCCATTGAAACTTTTCAAATCTCTCTCAAAATTGTTGAAATTCTGTTGAAGCTTTTAAAATTCTCTCTAGAATTTTCAAAATCCATGTCCACATGTTTACAATTTCACGTCAAAAAATTGCTAAAATTCCAGTTGAAATTTTTTCAAAGTCCCTGAAAAATTTTCCAATTTTTGTCCCAATTCTTCCCATTCCCATTGAAACTTTTCAAATCCCTCTCAAAATTGTGGAAATTCTGTTGAAGCTTTTAAAATTCTCTCTAGAATTTTCAAAATCCATGTCCACATGTTTACAATTTCACGTCAAAAAATGGCTAAAATTCCAGTTGACATTTTTTCAAAGTCCCTGAAAAATTTTCCAATTTTTTTCCCAATTCTTCCCATTCCCATTGAAACTTTTCAAATCCCTCTCAAAATTGTGGAAATTCTGTTGAAGCTTTTAAAATTCTCTCTAGAATTTTCAAAATCCATGTCCACATGTTTACAATTTCACGTCAAAAAATTGCTAAAATTCCAGTTGAAATTTTTTCAAAGTCCCTGAAAAATTTTCCAATTTTTGTCCCAATTCTTCCCATTCCCATTGAAACTTTTCAAATCCCTCTCAAAATTGTTGAAATTCTGTTGAAGCTTTTAAAATTCTCTCTAGAATTTTCAAAATCCATGTCCACATGTTTATAAATTCACATAAAAAAATTGCTAAAATTCCAGTTGACATTTTTTCAAAGTCCCTGAAAAATTTTCCAATTTTTGTCCCAATTCTTCCCATTCCCATTGAAACTTTTCAAATCCCTCTCAAAATTGTTGAAATTCTGTTGAAGCTTTTAAAATTCTCTCTAGAATTTTCAAAATCCATGGCCACATGTTTACAATTTCACGTCAAAAAATTGCTAAAATTCCAGTTGAAATTTTTTCAAAGTCCCTTAAAAATTTTCCAATTTTTGTCCCAATTCTTCCCATTCCCATTGAAACTTTTCAAATCCCTCTCAAAATTGTTGAAATTCTGTTGAAGCTTTTAAAATTCTCTCTAGAATTTTTGAAATCTATGTCCACATGTTTATAATTTCACATAAAAAAATTGCTAAAATTCCAGTTGAAATTTTTTCAAAGTCCCTTAAAAATTTTCCAATTTTTGTCCCAATTCTTCCCATTCCCATTGAAACTTTTCAAATCCCTCTCAAAATTGTTGAAATTCTCTTGAAGCTTTTAAAATTCTCTCTAGAATTTTCAAAATCCATGTCCACATGTTTACAATTTCACGTCAAAAAATGGCTAAAATTCCAGTTGCAATTTTTTAAAAGTCCCTTAAAAATTTTCCAATTTTTGTCCCAATTCTTCCCATTCCCATTGAAACTTTTCAAATCCCTCTCAAAATTGTTGAAATTCTGTTGAAGCTTTTAAAATTCTCTCTAGAATTTTCAAAATCCATGTCCACATGTTTACAATTTCACGTCAAAAAATTGCTAAAATTCCAGTTGAAATTTTTTCAAAGTCCCTTAAAAATTTTCCAATTTTTGTCCCAATTCTTCCCATTCCCATTGAAACTTTTCAAATCCCTCTCAAAATTGTTGAAATTCTCTTGAAGCTTTTAAAATTCTCTCTAGAATTTTCAAAATCCATGGCCACATGTTTACAATTTCACGTCAAAAAATGGCTAAAATTCCAGTTGAAATTTTTTCAAAGTCCCTGAAAAATTTTCCAATTTTTGTCCCAATTCTTCCCATTCCCATTGAAACTTTTCAAATCTCTCTCAAAATTGTTGAAATTCTCTTGAAGCTTTTAAAATTCTCTCTAGAATTTTCAAAATCCATGGCCACATGTTTACAATTTCACGTCAAAAAATTGCTAAAATTCCAGTTGAAATTTTTTCAAAGTCCCTTAAAAATTTTCCAATTTTTGTCCCAATTCTTCCCATTCCCATTGAAACTTTTCAAATCCCTCTCAAAATTGTTGAAATTCTGTTGAAGCTTTTAAAATTCTCTCTAGAATTTTCAAAATCCATGTCCACATGTTTACAATTTCACGTCAAAAAATTGCTAAAATTCCAGTTGAAATTTTTTCAAAGTCCCTTAAAAATTTTCCAATTTTTGTCCCAATTCTTCCCATTCCCATTGAAACTTTTCAAATCCCTCTCAAAATTGTTTTAATTCTGTTGAAGCTTTTAAAATTCTCTCTAGAATTTTCAAAATCCATGTCCACATGTTTACAATTTCACGTCAAAAAATGGCTAAAATTCCAGTTGACATTTTTTCAAAGTCCCTTCAAAATTTTCCAATTTTTGTCCCAATTCTTCCCATTCCCATTGAAACTTTTCAAATCCCTCTCAAAATTGTTGAAATTCTGTTGAAGCTTTTAAAATTCTCTCTAGAATTTTCAAAATCCATGTCCACATGTTTATAATTTCACATAAAAAAATTGCTAAAATTCCAGTTGAAATTTTTTCAAAGTCCCTGAAAAATTTTCCAATTTTTGTCCCAATTCTTCCCATTCCCATTGAAACTTTTCAAATCCCTCTCAAAATTGTTGAAATGCTCTTGAAGCTTTTAAAATTCTCTCTAGAATTTTCAAAATCCATGTCCACATGTTTACAATTTCACATAAAAAATTGCTAAAATTCCAGTTGAAATTTTTTCAAAGTCCCTGAAAAATTTTCCAATTTTTGTCCCAATTCTTCCCATTCCCATTGAAACTTTTCAAATCCCTCTCAAAATTGTTGAAATTCTGTTGAAGCTTTTAAAATTCTCTCTAGAATTTTCAAAATCCATGTCCACATGTTTACAATTTCACGTCAAAAAATTGCTAAAATTCCAGTTGAAATTTTTTCAAAGTCCCTGAAAAATTTTCCAATTTTTGTCCCAATTCTTCCCATTCCCATTGAAACTTTTCAAATCCCTCTCAAAATTGTTGAAATTCTGTTGAAGCTTTTAAAATTCTCTCTAGAATTTTCAAAATCCATGTCCACATGTTTATAATTTCACATAAAAAAATTGCTAAAATTCCAGTTGAAATTTTTTCAAAGTCCCTTAAAAATTTTCCAATTTTTGTCCCAATTCTTCCCATTCCCATTGAAACTTTTCAAATCCCTCTCAAAATTGTTGAAATTCTGTTGAAGCTTTTAAAATTCTCTCTAGAATTTTCAAAATCCATGGCCACATGTTTACAATTTCATGTCAAAAAATTGCTAAAATTCCAGTTGAAATTTTTTCAAAGTCCCTTAAAAATTTTCCAATTTTTGTCCCAATTCTTCCCCATTCCCATTGAAACTTTTCAAATCCCTCTCCAAAATTGTTGAAATTCTGTTGAAGCTTTAAAATTCTCTCTAGAATTTTCAAAATCCATGGCCACATGTTTACAATTTCACGTCAAAAATGGCTAAAATTCCAGTTGAAATTTTTTCAAAGTCCCTTAAAAATTTTCCAATTTTCATCCAATTCTTCCCATTCCCAATTGAAACTTTTCAAATCCCTCTCAAACTGTTGAAATTCTGTTGAAGCTTTTAAAATTCTCTCTTGAATTTTCAAAATCCATGTCCACATGTTTACAATTTCACGTCAAAAAATTGCTAAAATTCCAGTTGACATTTTTTCAAAGTCCCTGAAAAATTTCCAATTTTTGTCCCAATTCTTCCCATTCCCATTGAAACTTTTCAAATCCCTCTCAAAATTGTTGAAATTCTCTTGAAGCTTTTAAAATTCTCTCTAGAATTTTCAAAATCCATGGCCACATGTTTACAATTTCACGTCAAAAAATTGCTAAAATTCCAGTTGAAATTTTTCAAAGTCCCTGAAAATTTTCCAATTTTTGTCCCAATTCTTCCCATTCCCATTGAAACTTTTCAAATCCCTCTCAAAATTGTGGAAATTCTGTTGAAGCTTTTAAAATTCTCTCTAGAATTTTCAAAATCCATGTCCACATGTTTACAATTTCACGTAAAAAAAATGCTAAAATTCCAGTTGAAATTTTTTCAAAGTCCCTTAAAAATTTTCCAATTTTTGTCCCAATTCTTCCCATTCCCATTGAAACTTTTCAAATCCCTCTCAAAATTGTTGAAATTCTGTTGAAGCTTTTAAAATTCTCTCTAGAATTTTCAAAATCCATGGCCCCATGTTTACAATTTCACGTCAAAAAATGGCTAAAATTCAGTTGAAATTTTTTCAAAGTCCCTGAAAAATTTTCCAATTTTTGTCCCAATTCTTCCCATTCCCATTGAAACTTTTCAAATCCCTCTCAAAATTGTTGAAATTCTGTTGAAAGCTTTTAAAATTCTCTCTAAGAATTTTCAAAATCCATGGCCACATGTTTACAATTTCACGTCAAAAAATTGCTAAAATTCCAGTTGAAAATTTTTTCAAAGTCCCTGAAAAATTTTCCAATTTTTGTCCCAATTCTTCCCATTCCCATTGAAACTTTTCAAATCCCTCTCAAAATTGTGGAAATTCTGTTGAAGCTTTTAAAATTCTCTCTAGAATTTCAAAATCCATGGCCACATGTTTACAATTTCACGTCAAAAAATGGCTAAAATTCCAGTTTGAAATTTTTTCAAAGTCCCTGAAAATTTTCCAATTTTTGTCCCAATTCTTCCCATTCCCATTGAAACTTTCAAATCCTCTCAAAATTGTTGAAATTCTGTTGAAGCTTTTAAAATTCTCTCTAGAATTTTCAAAATCCATGGCCACATGTTTACAATTTCACGTCAAAAATGGCTAAAATTCCAGTTGAAATTTTTCAAAGTCCTGAAAAATTTTCCAATTTTCATCCAATTCTTCCCATTCCCATTGAAACTTTTCAAATCCCTCTCAAAATTGTGGAAATTCTGTGAAGCTTTTAAAATTCTCTCTAGAATTTTCAAAATCCATGTCCACATATTTACAATTTCACGTGAAAAAATTGCTAAAATTCCAGTTGAAATTTTTTCAAAGTCCCTTAAAAATTTTCCAATTTTTGTCCCAATTCTTCCCATTCCCATTGAAACTTTTCAATCCCTCTCAAAATTGTTGAATTCTGTTGAAGCTTTTAAAATTCTCTCTAGAATTTTCAAAATCCATGGCCACATGTTTACAATTTCATGTCAAAAAAATGCTAAAATTCCAGTTGAAATTTTTCAAAGTCCTTAAAAATTTTCCAATTTTTGTCCCAATTCTTCCCATTCCCATTGAAACTTTTCAAATCCCTCTCAAAATTGTTGAAATTCTGTTGAAGCTTTTAAAATTCTCTCTAGAATTTTCAAAATCCATGTCCACATGTTTACAATTTCACGTCAAAAAATGGCTAAAATGCCAGTTGAAATTTTTTCAAAGTCCCTGAAAAATTTTCCAATTTTTGTCCCAATTCTTCCCCATTCCCATGAAACTTTTCAAATCCCTCTCAAAATTGTGGAAATTCTGTTGAAGCTTTTAAAATTCTCTCTAGAATTTTCAAAATCCACTTCAACATGTTTACAATTTCACGTCAAAAAATGGCTAAAATTCAGTTGAAATTTTTTCAAAGTCCCTTAAAATTTTCCAATTTTTGTCCCAATTCTTCCCATTCCCATTGAAACTTTTCAAATCCCTCTCAAAATTGTTGAAATTCTGTTGAAGCTTTTAAAATTCTCTCTAGAATTTCAAAATCCATGTCCACATGTTTACAATTTCACGTCAAAAAATGGCTAAAATTCCAGTTGAAATTTTTTCAAAGTCCCTGAAAAATTTTCCAATTTTTGTCCCAATTCTTCCCATTCCCATTTGAAACTTTTCAAATCCCTCTCAAAATTGTTGAAATTCTCTAGAAGCTTTTTAAAATTCTCTCTAGAATTTTCAAAATCCATGTCCACATGTTTACAATTTCACGTCAAAAAATGGCTAAAATTCCAGTTGAAATTTTTTCAAAGTCCCTGAAAAATTTTCCAATTTTTGTCCCAATTCTTCCCATTCCCATTGAAACTTTTCAAATCCCTCTCAAAATTGTTGAAATTCTGTTGAAGCTTTTAAAATTCTCTCTAGAATTTTCAAAATCCATGTCCACATGTTTATAATTTCACATAAAAAATTGCTAAAATTCCAGTTGAAATTTTTCAAAGTCCCTGAAAAATTTTCCAATTTTTGTCCAATTCTTCCCATTCCCATTGAAACTTTTCAAATCCCTCTCAAAAATTGTTGAAATTCTCTTGAAGCTTTTAAAATTCTCTCTAGAATTTTCAAAATCCATGTCCACATGTTTATAATTTCACGTCAAAAAATGGCTAAAATTCCAGTTGAAATTTTTTCAAAGTCCCTGAAAAATTTTCCAATTTTTGTCCCAATTCTTCCCATTCCCATTGAAACTTTTCAAATCCCTCTCAAAATTGTTGAAATTCTGTTGAAGCTTTTAAAATTCTCTCTAGAATTTTTCAAAATCCATGGCCACATGTTTACAATTTCACGTCAAAAAATGGCTAAAATTCCAGTTGAAATTTTTTCAAAGTCCCTGAAAAATTTTCCAATTTTTGTCCCAATTCTTCCCATTCCCATTGAAACTTTTCAAATCCCTCTCAAAATTGTTGAAATTCTGTTGAAGCTTTTAAAATCTCTCTAGAATTTGCAAAATCCATGTCCACATGTTTACAATTTCACGTCAAAAAATGGCTAAAATGCCAGTTGAAATTTTTCAAAGTCCCTGAAAAATTTTCCAATTTTTGTCCCAATTCTTCCATTCCCATTGAAACTTTTCAAATCCCTCTCAAAATTGTGGAAATTCTGTTGAAGCTTTAAAATTCTCTCTAGAATTTTCAAAATCCACTTCAACATGTTTACAATTTCACGTGAAAAAATGGCTAAAATTCCAGTTGAAATTTTTTCAAAGTCCCTGAAATATTTTCCAATTTTTGTCCCCATTCTTCCCATTCCCATTGAAACTTTTCAAATCCCTCTCAAAATTGTTGAAATTCTGTTGAAGCTTTTAAAATTCTCTCTAGAATTTTCAAAATCCATGGCCACGTTTACATTTTCACGTCAAAAATGGCTAAAATTCCAGTTGAAATTTTTTCAAAGTCCCTGAAAAATTTTCCAATTTTTGTCCCAATTCTTCCCATTCCCATTGAACTTTTCAAATCCCTCTCAAAATTGTTGAAATTCTGTTGAAGCTTTTAAAATTCTCTCTAGAATTTTCAAAATCCATGGCCACATGTTTACAATTTCACGTCAAAAAATGGCTAAAATTCCAGTTGAAATTTTTTCAAAGTCCCTGAAAAATTTTCCAATTTTTGTCCCAATTCTTCCCATTCCCATTGAAACTTTTCAAATCTCTCTCAAAATTGTTGAAATTCTGTTGAAGCTTTTAAAATTCTCTCTAGAATTTTCAAAATCCATGTCCACATGTTTACAATTTCACGTCAAAAAATTGCTAAAATTCCAGTTGAAATTTTTTCAAAGTCCCTGAAAAATTTTCCAATTTTTGTCCCAATTCTTCCCATTCCCATTGAAACTTTTCAAATCCCTCTCAAAATTGTGGAAATTCTGTTGAAGCTTTTAAAATTCTCTCTAGAATTTTCAAAATCCATGGCCACATGTTTACAATTTCACGTCAAAAAATGGCTAAAATTCCAGTTGAAATTTTTTCAAAGTCCCTGAAAAATTTTCCAATTTTTGTCCCAATTCTTCCCATTCCCATTGAAACTTTTCAAATCCCTCTCAAAATTGTTTTAATTCTGTTGAAGCTTTTAAAATTCTCTCTAGAATTTTCAAAATCCATGTCCACATGTTTACAATTTCACGTCAAAAAATTGCTAAAATTCCAGTTGAAATTTTTTCAAAGTCCCTGAAAAATTTTCAATTTTTGTCCCAATTCTTCCCATTCCCATTGAAACTTTTCAAATCCCTCTCAAAATTGTTGAAATTCTGTTGAAGCTTTTAAAATTCTCTCTAGAATTTTCAAAATCCATGTCCACATGTTTATAAATTCACATAAAAAAATTGCTAAAATTCCAGTTGACATTTTTTCAAAGTCCCTGAAAAATTTTCCAATTTTTGTCCCAATTCTTCCCATTCCCATTGAAACTTTTCAAATCCCTCTCAAAATTGTTGAAATTCTCTTTAAGCTTTTAAAATTCTCTCTAGAATTTTCAAAATCCATGTCCACATGTTTACAATTTCACGTCAAAAAATTGCTAAAATTCCAGTTGAAATTTTTTCAAAGTCCCTTAAAAATTTTCCAATTTTTGTCCCAATTCTTCCCATTCCCATTGAAACTTTTCAAATCCCTCTCAAAATTGTTGAAATTCTGTTGAAGCTTTTAAAATTCTCTCTAGAATTTTCAAAATCCATGGCCACATGTTTACAATTTTCACGTCAAAAAATTGCTAAAATTCCAGTTGAAATTTTTTCAAAGTCCCTTAAAAATTTTCCAATTTTTGTCCCAATTCTTCCCATTCCCATTGAAACTTTTCAAATCCCTCTCAAAATTGTTGAAATTCTGTTGAAGCTTTTAAAATTCTCTCTAGAATTTTTGAAATCTATGTCCACATGTTTATAATTTCACATAAAAAAATTGCTAAAATTCCAGTTGAAATTTTTTCAAAGTCCCTTAAAAATTTTCCAATTTTTGTCCCAATTCTTCCCATTCCCATTGAAACTTTTCAAATCCCTCTCAAAATTGTTGAAATTCTCTTGAAGCTTTTAAAATTCTCTCTAGAATTTTCAAAATCCATGTCCACATGTTTACAATTTCACGTCAAAAAATGGCTAAAATTCCAGTTGCAATTTTTTAAAAGTCCCTGAAAAATTTTCCAATTTTTGTCCCAATTCTTCCCATTCCCATTGAAACTTTTCAAATCCCTCTCAAAATTGTTGAAATTCTGTTGAAGCTTTTAAAATTCTCTCTAGAATTTTCAAAATCCATGTCCACATGTTTACAATTTCACGTCAAAAAATTGCTAAAATTCCAGTTGAAATTTTTTCAAAGTCCCTTAAAAATTTTCCAATTTTTGTCCCAATTCTTCCCATTCCCATTGAAACTTTTCAAATCCCTCTCAAAATTGTTGAAATTCTCTTGAAGCTTTTAAAATTCTCTCTAGAATTTTCAAAATCCATGGCCACATGTTTACAATTTCACGTCAAAAAATGGCTAAAATTCCAGTTGAAATTTTTTCAAAGTCCCTGAAAAATTTTCCAATTTTTGTCCCAATTCTTCCCATTCCCATTGAAACTTTTCAAATCTCTCTCAAAATTGTTGAAATTCTCTTGAAGCTTTTAAAATTCTCTCTAGAATTTTCAAAATCCATGGCCACATGTTTACAATTTCACGTCAAAAAATTGCTAAAATTCCAGTTGAAATTTTTTCAAAGTCCCTTAAAAATTTTCCAATTTTTGTCCCAATTCTTCCCATTCCCATTGAAACTTTTCAAATCCCTCTCAAAATTGTTGAAATTCTGTTGAAGCTTTTAAAATTCTCTCTAGAATTTTCAAAATCCATGTCCACATGTTTACAATTTCACGTCAAAAAATTGCTAAAATTCCAGTTGAAATTTTTTCAAAGTCCCTTAAAAATTTTCCAATTTTTGTCCCAATTCTTCCCATTCCCATTGAAACTTTTCAAATCCCTCTCAAAATTGTTTTAATTCTGTTGAAGCTTTTAAAATTCTCTCTAGAATTTTCAAAATCCATGTCCACATGTTTACAATTTCACGTCAAAAAATGGCTAAAATTCCAGTTGACATTTTTTCAAAGTCCCTTCAAAATTTTCCAATTTTTGTCCCAATTCTTCCCATTCCCATTGAAACTTTTCAAATCCCTCTCAAAATTGTTGAAATGCTCTTGAAGCTTTTAAAATTCTCTCTAGAATTTTCAAAATCCATGGCCACATGTTTACAATTTCACATAAAAAATGGCTAAAATTCCAGTTGAAATTTTTTCAAAGTCCCTGAAAAATTTTCCAATTTTTGTCCCAATTCTTCCCATTCCCATTGAAACTTTTCAAATCCCTCTCAAAATTGTGGAAATTCTGTTGAAGCTTTTAAAATTCTCTCTAGAATTTTCAAAATCCATGTCCACATGTTTACAATTTCACGTCAAAAAATGGCTAAAATTCCAGTTGAAATTATTTCAAAGTCCCTGAAAAATTTTCCAATTTTTGTCCCAATTCTTCCCATTCCCATTGAAACTTTTCAAATCCCTCTCAAAATTGTTGAAATTCTGTTGAAGCTTTTAAAATTCTCTCTAGAATTTTCAAAATCCATGTCCACATGTTTACAATTTCACGTCAAAAAATGGCTAAAATTCCAGTTGCAATTTTTTCAAAGTCCCTGAAAAATTTTCCAATTTTTGTCCCAATTCTTCCCATTCCCATTGAAACTTTTCAAATCCCTCTCAAAATTGTTGAAATTCTGTTGAAGCTTTTAAAATTCTCTCTAGAATTTTCAAAATCCATGTCCACATGTTTACAATTTCACGTCAAAAAATTGCTAAAATTCCAGTTGAAATTTTTTCAAAGTCCCTTAAAAATTTTCCAATTTTTGTCCCAATTCTTCCCATTCCCATTGAAACTTTTCAAATCCCTCTCAAAATTGTTGAAATTCTGTTGAAGCTTTTAAAATTCTCTCTAGAATTTTCAAAATCCATGTCCACATGTTTACAATTTCACGTCAAAAAATGGCTAAAATTCCAGTTGAAATTTTTTCAAAGTCCCTTCAAAATTTTCCAATTTTTGTCCCAATTCTTCCCATTCCCATTGAAACTTTTCAAATCCCTCTCAAAATTGTTGAAATTCTGTTGAAGCTTTTAAAATTCTCTCTAGAATTTTCAAAATCCATGTCCACATGTTTATAATTTCACATAAAAAAATTGCTAAAATTCCAGTTGAAATTTTTTCAAAGTCCCTGAAAAATTTTCCAATTTTTGTCCCAATTCTTCCCATTCCCATTGAAACTTTTCAAATCCCTCTCAAAATTGTTGAAATTCTGTTGAAGCTTTTAAAATTCTCTCTAGAATTTTCAAAATCCATGTCCACATGTTTATAATTTCACGTCAAAAAATGGCTAAAATTCCAGTTGAAATTTTTTCAAAGTCCCTGAAAAATTTTCCAATTTTTGTCCCAATTCTTCCCATTCCCATTGAAACTTTTCAAATCCCTCTCAAAATTGTTGAAATTCTCTAGAAGCTTTTAAAATTCTCTCTAGAATTTTCAAAATCCATGGCCACATGTTTACAATTTCACGTCAAAAAATTGCTAAAATTCCAGTTGAAATTTTTTCAAAGTCCCTTAAAAATTTTCCAATTTTTGTCCCAATTCCTCCCATTCCCATTGAAACTTTTCAAATCCCTCTCAAAATTGTGGAAATTCTGTTGAAGCTTTTAAAATTCTCTCTAGAATTTTCAAAATCCATGTCCACATGTTTATAATTTCACATAAAAAAATTGCTAAAATTCCAGTTGAAATTTTTTCAATGTCCCTGAAAAATTTTCCAATTTTTGTCCCAATTCTTCCCATTCCCATTGAAACTTTTCAAATCCCTCTCAAAATTGTTGAAATTCTGTTGAAGCTTTTAAAATTCTCTCTAGAATTTTCAAAATCCATGTCCACATGTTTACAATTTCACGTCAAAAAATGGCTAAAATTCCAGTTGAAATTTTGTCAAAGTCCCTTAAAAATTTTCCAATTTTTGTCCCAATTCTTCCCATTCCCATTGAAACTTTTCAAATCCCTCTCAAAATTGTTGAAATTCTGTTGAAGCTTTTAAAATTCTCTCTAGAATTTTCAAAATCCATGTCCACATGTTTACAATTTCACATAAAAAAATGGCTAAAATTCCAGTTGAAATTTTTTCAAAGTCCCTGAAAAATTTTCCAATTTTTGTCCCAATTCTTCCCATTCCCATTGAAACTTTTCAAATCCCTCTCAAAATTGTTTTAATTCTGTTGAAGCTTTTAAAATTCTCTCTAGAATTTTCAAAATCCATGGCCACATGTTTACAATTTCACGTCAAAAAATGGCTAAAATTCCAGTTGAAATTTTTTCTAAGTCCCTTAAAAATTTTCCAATTTTTGTCCCAATTCTTCCCATTCCCATTGAAACTTTTCAAATCCCTCTCAAAATTGTTGAAATTCTCTTGAAGCTTTTAAAATTCTCTCTAGAATTTTCAAAATCCATGTCCACATGTTTACAATTTCACGTCAAAAAATGGCTAAAATTCCAGTTGAAATTTTTTCAAAGTCCCTGAAAAATTTTCCAATTTTTGTCCCAATTCTTCCCATTCCCATTGAAACTTTTCAAATCCCTCTCAAAATTGTTGAAATTCTGTTGAAGCTTTTAAAATTCTCTCTAGAATTTTCAAAATCCATGTCCACATGTTTACAATTTCACGTCAAAAAATGGCTAAAATTCCAGTTGAAATTTTTTCAAAGTCCCTTAAAAATTTTCCAATTTTTGTCCCAATTCTTCCCATTCCCATTGAAACTTTTCAAATCCCTCTCAAAATTGTGGAAATTCTGTTGAAGCTTTTAAAATTCTCTCTAGAATTTTCAAAATCCATGTCCACATGTTTACAATTTCACGTAAAAAAATGGCTAAAATTCCAGTTGAAATTTTTTCAAAGTCCCTTAAAAATTTCCAATTTTTGTCCCAATTCTTCCCATTCCCATTGAAACTTTTCAAATCCCTCTCAAAATTGTTGAAATTCTCTTGAAGCTTTTAAAATTCTCTCTAGAATTTTCAAAATCCATGTCCACATATTTACAATTTCACGTCAAAAAATGGCTAAAATTCCAGTTGAAATTTTTTCAAAGTCCCTGAAAAATTTTCCAATTTTTGTCCCAATTCTTCCCATTCCCATTGAAACTTTTCAAATCCCTCTCAAAATTGTTTTAATTCTGTTGAAGCTTTTAAAATTCTCTCTAGAATTTTCAAAATCCATGTCCACATGTTTACAATTTCACGTCAAAAAATGGCTAAAATTCAGTTGAAATATTTTCAAAGTCCCTGAAAAATTTTCCAATTTTTGTCCCAATTCTTCCCATTCCCATTGAAACTTTTCAAATCCCTCTCAAAATTGTTGAAATTCTGTTGAAGCTTTTAAAATTCTCTCTAGAATTTTCAAAATCCATGTCCACATGTTTACAATTTCACGTCAAAAAATGGCTAAAATTCCAGTTGCAATTTTTTCAAAGTCCCTTAAAAATTTTCCAATTTTTGTCCCAATTCTTCCCATTCCCATTGAAACTTTTCAAATCCCTCTCAAAATTGTTGAAATTCTGTTGAAGCTTTTAAAATTCTCTCTAGAATTTTCAAAATCCATGTCCACATGTTTACAATTTCACGTCAAAAAATTGCTAAAATTCCAGTTGAAATTTTTTCAAAGTCCCTTAAAAATTTTCCAATTTTTGTCCCAATTCTTCCCATTCCCATTGAAACTTTTCAAATCCCTCTCAAAATTGTTGAAATTCTGTTGAAGCTTTTAAAATTCTCTCTAGAATTTTCAAAATCCATGTCCACATGTTTACAATTTCACGTCAAAAAATGGCTAAAATTCCAGTTGAAATTTTTTCAAAGTCCCTTAAAAATTTTCCAATTTTTGTCCCAATTCTTCCCATTCCCATTGAAACTTTTCAAATCCCTCTCAAAATTGTTGAAATTCTGTTGAAGCTTTTAAAATTCTCTCTAGAATTTTCAAAATCCATGTCCACATGTTTACAATTTCACGTCAAAAAATTGCTAAAATTCCAGTTGAAATTTTTTCAAAGTCCCTTAAAAATTTTCCAATTTTTGTCCCAATTCTTCCCATTCCCATTGAAACTTTTCAAATCCCTCTCAAAATTGTGGAAATTCTGTTGAAGCTTTTAAAATTCTCTCTAGAATTTTCAAAATCCATGTCCACATGTTTACAATTTCACGTGAAAAAATGGCTAAAATTCCAGTTGAAATTTTTTCAAAGTCCCTTCAAAATTTTCCAATTTTTGTCCCAATTCTTCCCATTCCCATTGAAACTTTTCAAATCCCTCTCCAAATTGTTGAAATTCTCTTGAAGCTTTTAAAATTCTCTCTAGAATTTTCAAAATCCATGTCCACATGTTTATAATTTCACATAAAAAAATTGCTAAAATTCCAGTTGAAATTTTTTCAAAGTCCCTTAAAAATTTTCCAATTTTTGTCCCAATTCTTCCCATTCCCATTGAAACTTTTCAAATCCCTCTCAAAATTGTGGAAATTCTGTTGAAGCTTTTAAAATTCTCTCTAGAATTTTCAAAATCCATGTCCACATGTTTACAATTTCACGTCAAAAAATGGCTAAAATTCCAGTTGAAATTTTGTCAAAGTCCCTTAAAAATTTTCCAATTTTTGTCCCAATTCTTCCCATTCCCATTGAAACTTTTCAAATCCCTCTCAAAATTGTTGAAATTCTCTAGAAGCTTTTAAAATTCTCTCTAGAATTTTCAAAATCCATGTCCACATGTTTACAATTTCACATAAAAAAATTGCTAAAATTCCAGTTGAAATTTTTTCAAAGTCCCTGAAAAATTTTCCAATTTTTGTCCCAATTCTTCCCATTCCCATTGAAACTTTTCAAATCCCTCTCAAAATTGTGGAAATTCTGTTGAAGCTTTTAAAATTCTCTCTAGAATTTTCAAAATCCATGTCCACATGTTTACAATTTCACGTCAAAAAATGGCTAAAATTCCAGTTGAAATTTTTTCAAAATCCCTGAAAAATTTTCCAATTTTTGTCCCAATTCTTCCCATTCCCATTGAAACTTTTCAAATCCCTCTCAAAATTGTTGAAATTCTGTTGAAGCTTTTAAAATTCTCTCTAGAATTTTCGAAATCTATGTCCACATGTTTATAATTTCACATAAAAAAATTGCTAAAATTCCAGTTGAAATTTTTTCAAAGTCCCTTAAAAGTTTTCCAATTTTTGTCCCAATTCTTCCCATTCCCATTGAAACTTTTCAAATCCCTCTCAAAATTGTGGAAATTCTGTTGAAGCTTTTAAAATTCTCTCTAGAATTTTCAAAATACATGTCCACATGTTTACAATTTCACGTCAAAAAATTGCTAAAATTCCAGTTGAAATTTTTTCAAAGTCCCTGAAAAATTTTCCAATTTTTGTCCCAATTCTTCCCATTCCCATTGAAACTTTTCAAATCCCTCTCAAAATTGTTGAAATTCTGTTGAAGCTTTTAAAATTCTCTCTAGAATTTTCAAAATCCATGTCCACATGTTTACAATTTCACGTCAAAAAATGGCTAAAATTCCAGTTGAAATTTTTTCAAAGTCCCTTAAAAATTTTCCAATTTTTGTCCCAATTCTTCCCATTCCCATTGAAACTTTTCAAATCCCTCTCAAAATTGTTGAAATTCTGTTGAAGCTTTTAAAATTCTCTCTAGAATTTTCAAAATCCATGTCCACATGTTTACAATTTCACGTCAAAAAATTGCTAAAATTCCAGTTGAAATTTTTTCAAAGTCCCTTAAAAATTTTCCAATTTTTGTCCCAATTCTTCCCATTCCCATTGAAACTTTTCAAATCCCTCTCAAAATTGTGGAAATTCTGTTGAAGCTTTTAAAATTCTCTCTAGAATTTTCAAAATCCATGTCCACATGTTTACAATTTCACGTGAAAAAATGGCTAAAATTCCAGTTGAAATTTTTTCAAAGTCCCTTCAAAATTTTCCAATTTTTGTCCCAATTCTTCCCATTCCCATTGAAACTTTTCAAATCCCTCTCAAAATTGTGGAAATTCTGTTGAAGCTTTTAAAATTCTCTCTAGAATTTTCAAAATCCATGTCCACATGTTTATAATTTCACATAAAAAAATTGCTAAAATTCCAGTTGAAATTTTTTCAAAGTCCCTTAAAAATTTTCCAATTTTTGTCCCAATTCTTCCCATTCCCATTGAAACTTTTCAAATCCCTCTCAAAATTGTGGAAATTCTGTTGAAGCTTTTAAAATTCTCTCTAGAATTTTCAAAATCCATGTCCACATGTTTACAATTTCACGTCAAAAAATGGCTAAAATTCCAGTTGAAATTTTGTCAAAGTCCCTGAAAAATTTTCCAATTTTTGTCCCAATTCTTCCCATTCCCATTGAAACTTTTCAAATCCCTCTCAAAATTGTTGAAATTCTCTAGAAGCTTTTAAAATTCTCTCTAGAATTTTCAAAATCCATGTCCACATGTTTACAATTTCACATAAAAAAATTGCTAAAATTCCAGTTGAAATTTTTTCAAAGTCCCTGAAAAATTTTCCAATTTTTGTCCCAATTCTTCCCATTCCCATTGAAACTTTTCAAATCCCTCTCAAAATTGTGGAAATTCTGTTGAAGCTTTTAAAATTCTCTCTAGAATTTTCAAAATCCATGTCCACATGTTTACAATTTCACGTCAAAAAATGGCTAAAATTCCAGTTGCAATTTTTTCAAAGTCCCTGAAAAATTTTCCAATTTTTGTCCCAATTCTTCCCATTCCCATTGAAACTTTTCAAATCCCTCTCAAAATTGTTGAAATTCTGTTGAAGCTTTTAAAATTCTCTCTAGAATTTTCGAAATCTATGTCCACATGTTTATAATTTCACATAAAAAAATTGCTAAAATTCCAGTTGAAATTTTTTCAAAGTCCCTTAAAAGTTTTCCAATTTTTGTCCCAATTCTTCCCATTCCCATTGAAACTTTTCAAATCCCTCTCAAAATTGTGGAAATTCTGTTGAAGCTTTTAAAATTCTCTCTAGAATTTTCAAAATCCATGTCCACATGTTTACAATTTCACGTCAAAAAATGGCTACAATTCCAGTTGAAATTTTTTCAAAGTCCCTGAAAAATTTTCCAATTTTTGTCACAATTCTTCCCATTCCCATTGAAACTTTTCAAATCCCTCTCAAAATTGTTGAAATTCTCTTGAAGCTTTTAAAATTCTCTCTAGAATTTTCAAAATCCATGTCCACATGTTTATAATTTCACATAAAAAAATTGCTAAAATTCCAGTTGAAATTTTTTCAAAGTCCCTGAAAAATTTTCCAATTTTTGTCCCAATTCTTCCCATTCCCATTGAAACTTTTCAAATCCCTCTCAAAATTGTTGAAATTCTGTTGAAGCTTTTCTAATTCTCTCTAGAATTTTCAAAATCCATGGCCACATGTTTACAATTTCACGTCAAAAAATTGCTAAAATTCCAGTTGAAATTTTTCAAAGTCCCTTAAAAATTTTCCAATATTTGTCCCAATTCTTCCCATTCCCATTGAAACTTTTCAAATCCCTCTCAAAATTGTTGAAATTCTGTTGAAGCTTTTAAAATTCTCTCTAGAATTTTCAAAATCCATGGCCACATGTTTACAATTTCACGTCAAAAAATGGCTAAAATTCCAGTTGAAATTTTTTCAAAGTCCCTGAAAAATTTTCCAATTTTTGTCCCAATTCTTCCCATTCCCATTGAAACTTTTCAAATCCCTCTCAAAATTGTTGAAATTCTCTAGAAGCTTTTAAAATTCTCTCTAGAATTTTCAAAATCCATGTCCACATGTTTACAATTTCACATAAAAAAATTGCTAAAATTCCAGTTGAAATTTTTTCAAAGTCCCTGAAAAATTTTCCAATTTTTGTCCCAATTCTTCCCATTCCCATTGAAACTTTTCAAATCCCTCTCAAAATTGTGGAAATTCTGTTGAAGCTTTTAAAATTCTCTCTAGAATTTTCAAAATCCATGTCCACATGTTTACAATTTCACGTCAAAAAATGGCTAAAATTCCAGTTGAAATTTTTTCAAAATCCCTGAAAAATTTTCCAATTTTTGTCCCAATTCTTCCCATTCCCATTGAAACTTTTCAAATCCCTCTCAAAATTGTTGAAATTCTGTTGAAGCTTTTAAAATTCTCTCTAGAATTTTCGAAATCTATGTCCACATGTTTATAATTTCACATAAAAAAATTGCTAAAATTCCAGTTGAAATTTTTTCAAAGTCCCTTAAAAGTTTTCCAATTTTTGTCCCAATTCTTCCCATTCCCATTGAAACTTTTCAAATCCCTCTCAAAATTGTGGAAATTCTGTTGAAGCTTTTAAAATTCTCTCTAGAATTTTCAAAATACATGTCCACATGTTTACAATTTCACGTCAAAAAATTGCTAAAATTCCAGTTGAAATTTTTTCAAAGTCCCTGAAAAATTTTCCAATTTTTGTCCCAATTCTTCCCATTCCCATTGAAACTTTTCAAATCCCTCTCAAAATTGTTGAAATTCTGTTGAAGCTTTTAAAATTCTCTCTAGAATTTTCAAAATCCATGTCCACATGTTTACAATTTCACGTCAAAAAATGGCTAAAATTCCAGTTGAAATTTTTTCAAAGTCCCTTAAAAATTTTCCAATTTTTGTCCCAATTCTTCCCATTCCCATTGAAACTTTTCAAATCCCTCTCAAAATTGTTGAAATTCTGTTGAAGCTTTTAAAATTCTCTCTAGAATTTTCAAAATCCATGTCCACATGTTTACAATTTCACGTCAAAAAATTGCTAAAATTCCAGTTGAAATTTTTTCAAAGTCCCTTAAAAATTTTCCAATTTTTGTCCCAATTCTTCCCATTCCCATTGAAACTTTTCAAATCCCTCTCAAAATTGTGGAAATTCTGTTGAAGCTTTTAAAATTCTCTCTAGAATTTTCAAAATCCATGTCCACATGTTTACAATTTCACGTGAAAAAATGGCTAAAATTCCAGTTGAAATTTTTTCAAAGTCCCTTCAAAATTTTCCAATTTTTGTCCCAATTCTTCCCATTCCCATTGAAACTTTTCAAATCCCTCTCAAAATTGTGGAAATTCTGTTGAAGCTTTTAAAATTCTCTCTAGAATTTTCAAAATCCATGTCCACATGTTTATAATTTCACATAAAAAAATTGCTAAAATTCCAGTTGAAATTTTTTCAAAGTCCCTTAAAAATTTTCCAATTTTTGTCCCAATTCTTCCCATTCCCATTGAAACTTTTCAAATCCCTCTCAAAATTGTGGAAATTCTGTTGAAGCTTTTAAAATTCTCTCTAGAATTTTCAAAATCCATGTCCACATGTTTACAATTTCACGTCAAAAAATGGCTAAAATTCCAGTTGAAATTTTGTCAAAGTCCCTGAAAAATTTTCCAATTTTTGTCCCAATTCTTCCCATTCCCATTGAAACTTTTCAAATCCCTCTCAAAATTGTTGAAATTCTCTAGAAGCTTTTAAAATTCTCTCTAGAATTTTCAAAATCCATGTCCACATGTTTACAATTTCACATAAAAAAATTGCTAAAATTCCAGTTGAAATTTTTTCAAAGTCCCTGAAAAATTTTCCAATTTTTGTCCCAATTCTTCCCATTCCCATTGAAACTTTTCAAATCCCTCTCAAAATTGTGGAAATTCTGTTGAAGCTTTTAAAATTCTCTCTAGAATTTTCAAAATCCATGTCCACATGTTTACAATTTCACGTCAAAAAATGGCTAAAATTCCAGTTGCAATTTTTTCAAAGTCCCTGAAAAATTTTCCAATTTTTGTCCCAATTCTTCCCATTCCCATTGAAACTTTTCAAATCCCTCTCAAAATTGTTGAAATTCTGTTGAAGCTTTTAAAATTCTCTCTAGAATTTTCGAAATCTATGTCCACATGTTTATAATTTCACATAAAAAAATTGCTAAAATTCCAGTTGAAATTTTTTCAAAGTCCCTTAAAAGTTTTCCAATTTTTGTCCCAATTCTTCCCATTCCCATTGAAACTTTTCAAATCCCTCTCAAAATTGTGGAAATTCTGTTGAAGCTTTTAAAATTCTCTCTAGAATTTTCAAAATCCATGTCCACATGTTTACAATTTCACGTCAAAAAATGGCTACAATTCCAGTTGAAATTTTTTCAAAGTCCCTGAAAAATTTTCCAATTTTTGTCACAATTCTTCCCATTCCCATTGAAACTTTTCAAATCCCTCTCAAAATTGTTGAAATTCTCTTGAAGCTTTTAAAATTCTCTCTAGAATTTTCAAAATCCATGTCCACATGTTTATAATTTCACATAAAAAAATTGCTAAAATTCCAGTTGAAATTTTTTCAAAGTCCCTGAAAAATTTTCCAATTTTTGTCCCAATTCTTCCCATTCCCATTGAAACTTTTCAAATCCCTCTCAAAATTGTTGAAATTCTGTTGAAGCTTTTCTAATTCTCTCTAGAATTTTCAAAATCCATGGCCACATGTTTACAATTTCACGTCAAAAAATTGCTAAAATTCCAGTTGAAATTTTTCAAAGTCCCTTAAAAATTTTCCAATATTTGTCCCAATTCTTCCCATTCCCATTGAAACTTTTCAAATCCCTCTCAAAATTGTTGAAATTCTGTTGAAGCTTTTAAAATTCTCTCTAGAATTTTCAAAATCCATGTCCACATGTTTACAATTTCACGTCAAAAAATGGCTAAAATTCCAGTTGAAATTTTTTCAAAGTCCCTGAAAAATTTTCCAATTTTTGTCCCAATTCTTCCCATTCCCATTGAAACTTTTCAAATCCCTCTCAAAATTGTTGAAATTCTGTTGAAGCTTTTAAAATTCTCTCTAGAATTTTCAAAATCCATGTCCACATGTTTACAATTTCACGTCAAAAAATGGCTAAAATTCCAGTTGCAATTTTTTCAAAGTCCCTGAAAAATTTTCCAATTTTTGTCCCAATTCTTCCCATTCCCATTGAAACTTTTCAAATCCCTCTCAAAATTGTTGAAATTCTCTTGAAGCTTTTAAAATTCTCTCTAGAATTTTCAAAATCCATGTCCACATGTTTACAATTTCACGTCAAAAAATTGCTAAAATTCCAGTTGAAATTTTTTCAAAGTCCCTTAAAAATTTTCCAATTTTTGTCCCAATTCTTCCCATTCCCATTGAAACTTTTCAAATCCCTCTCAAAATTGTTGAAATTCTGTTGAAGCTTTTAAAATTCTCTCTAGAATTTTCAAAATCCATGTCCACATGTTTACAATTTCACGTCAAAAAATGGCTAAAATTCCAGTTGAAATTTTTTCAAAGTCCCTTAAAAATTTTCCAATTTTTGTCCCAATTCTTCCCATTCCCATTGAAACTTTTCAAATCCCTCTCAAAATTGTTGAAATTCTGTTGAAGCTTTTAAAATTCTCTCTAGAATTTTCAAAATCCATGTCCACATGTTTATAATTTCACATAAAAAAATTGCTAAAATTCCAGTTGAAATTTTTTCAAAGTCCCTGAAAAATTTTCCAATTTTTGTCCCAATTCTTCCCATTCCCATTGAAACTTTTCAAATCCCTCTCAAAATTGTTGAAATTCTGTTGAAGCTTTTAAAATTCTCTCTAGAATTTTCAAAATCCATGTCCACATGTTTACAATTTCACGTCAAAAAATGGCTAAAATTCCAGTTGACATTTTTTCAAAGTCCCTTCAAAATTTTCCAATTTTTGTCCCAATTCTTCCCATTCCCATTGAAACTTTTCAAATCCCTCTCAAAATTGTTGAAATTCTGTTGAAGCTTTTAAAATTCTCTCTAGAATTTTCAAAATCCATGTCCACATGTTTATAATTTCACATAAAAAAATTGCTAAAATTCCAGTTGAAATTTTTTCAAAGTCCCTGAAAAATTTTCCAATTTTTGTCCCAATTCTTCCCATTCCCATTGAAACTTTTCAAATCCCTCTCAAAATTGTTGAAATTCTGTTGAAGCTTTTAAAATTCTCTCTAGAATTTTCAAAATCCATGTCCACATGTTTACAATTTCACGTCAAAAAATGGCTAAAATTCCAGTTGAAATTTTGTCAAAGTCCCTTAAAAATTTTCCAATTTTTGTCCCAATTCTTCCCATTCCCATTGAAACTTTTCAAATCCCTCTCAAAATTGTTGAAATTCTCTAGAAGCTTTTAAAATTCTCTCTAGAATTTTCAAAATCCATGTCCACATGTTTACAATTTCACATAAAAAAATTGCTAAAATTCCAGTTGAAATTTTTTCAAAGTCCCTGAAAAATTTTCCAATTTTTGTCCCAATTCTTCCCATTCCCATTGAAACTTTTCAAATCCCTCTCAAAATTGTGGAAATTCTGTTGAAGCTTTTAAAATTCTCTCTAGAATTTTCAAAATCCATGGCCACATGTTTACAATTTCACGTCAAAAAATGGCTAAAATTCCAGTTGCAATTTTGTCAAAGTCCCTTAAAAATTTTCCAATTTTTGTCCCAATTCTTCCCATTCCCATTGAAACTTTTCAAATCCCTCTCAAAATTGTTGAAATTCTCTAGAAGCTTTTAAAATTCTCTCTAGAATTTTCAAAATCCATGTCCACATGTTTACAATTTCACATAAAAAATTGCTAAAATTCCAGTTGAAATTTTTTCAAAGTCCCTGAAAAATTTTCCAATTTTTGTCCCAATTCTTCCCATTCCCATTGAAACTTTTCAAATCCCTCTCAAAATTGTGGAAATTCTGTTGAAGCTTTTAAAATTCTCTCTAGAATTTTCAAAATCCATGTCCACATGTTTACAATTTCACGTCAAAAAATGGCTAAAATTCCAGTTGCAATTTTTTCCAAGTCCCTGAAAAATTTTCCAATTTTTGTCCCAATTCTTCCCATTCCCATTGAAACTTTTCAAATCCCTCTCAAAATTGTTGAAATTCTGTTGAAGCTTTTAAAATTCTCTCTAGAATTTTCAAAATCCATGTCCACATGTTTACAATTTCACGTCAAAAAATTGCTAAAATTCCAGTTGAAATTTTTTCAAAGTCCCTTAAAAATTTTCCAATTTTTGTCCCAATTCTTCCCATTCCCATTGAAACTTTTCAAATCCCTCTCAAAATTGTGGAAATTCTGTTGAAGCTTTTAAAATTCTCTCTAGAATTTTCAAAATCCATGGCCACATGTTTACAATTTCACGTCAAAAAATGGCTAAAATTCCAGTTGAAATTTTGTCAAAGTCCCTTAAAAATTTTCCAATTTTTGTCCCAATTCTTCCCATTCCCATTGAAACTTTTCAAATCCCTCTCAAAATTGTTGAAATTCTGTTGAAGCTTTTCAAATTCTCTCTAGAATTTTCAAAATCCATGTCCACATGTTTACAATTTCACGTCAAAAAATGGCTACAATTCCAGTTGAAATTTTTTCAAAGTCCCTGAAAAATTTTCCAATTTTTGTCCCAATTCTTCCCATTCCCATTGAAACTTTTCAAATCCCTCTCAAAATTGTTGAAATTCTGTTGAAGCTTTTAAAATTCTCTCTAGAATTTTCAAAATCCATGTCCACATGTTTATAATTTCACATAAAAAAATTGCTAAAATTCCAGTTGAAATTTTTTCAAAGTCCCTGAAAAATTTTCCAATTTTTGTCCCAATTCTTCCCATTCCCATTGAAACTTTTCAAATCCCTCTCAAAATTGTGGAAATTCTGTTGAAGCTTTTAAAATTCTCTCTAGAATTTTCAAAATCCATGTCCACATGTTTACAATTTCACGTCAAAAAATGGCTAAAATTCCAGTTGAAATTTTTTCAAAGTCCCTGAAAAATTTTCCAATTTTTGTCCCAATTCTTCCCATTCCCATTGAAACTTTTCAAATCCCTCTCAAAATTGTGGAAATTCTGTTGAAGCTTTTAAAATTCTCTCTAGAATTTTCAAAATCCATGTCCACATGTTTACAATTTCACGTCAAAAAATGGCTAAAATTCAGTTGAAATTTTTTCAAAGTCCCTGAAAAATTTTCCAATTTTTGTCCCAATTCTTCCCATTCCCATTGAAACTTTTCAAATCCCTCTCAAAATTGTTGAAATTCTGTTGAAGCTTTTAAAATTCTCTCTAGAATTTTCAAAATCCATGTCCACATGTTTACAATTTCACGTCAAAAAATGGCTAAAATTCCAGTTGAAATTTTTTCAAAGTCCCTTAAAAATTTTCCAATTTTTGTCCCAATTCTTCCCATTCCCATTGAAACTTTTCAAATCCCTCTCAAAATTGTTGAAATGCTCTTGAAGCTTTTAAAATTCTCTCTAGAATTTTCAAAATCCATGTCCACATGTTTATAATTTCACATAAAAAAATTGCTAAAATTCCAGTTGAAATTTTTTCAAAGTCCCTGAAAAATTTTCCAATTTTTGTCCCAATTCTTCCCATTCCCATTGAAACTTTTCAAATCCCTCTCAAAATTGTTGAAATTCTGTTGAAGCTTTTAAAATTCTCTCTAGAATTTTCAAAATCCATGTCCACAAGTTTACAATTTCACGTCAAAAAATGGCTAAAATTCCAGTTGAAATTTTTTCAAAGTCCCTTAAAAATTTTCCAATTTTTGTCCCAATTCTTCCCATTCCCATTGAAACTTTTCAAATCCCTCTCAAAATTGTGGAAATTCTGTTGAAGCTTTTAAAATTCTCTCTAGAATTTTCAAAATCCACTTCAACATGTTTACAATTTCATGTCAAAAAATTGCTAAAATGCCAGTTGAAATTTTTTCAAAGTCCCTGAAAAATTTTCCAATTTTTGTCCCAATTCTTCCCATTCCCATTGAAACTTTTCAAATCCCTCTCAAAATTGTTGAAATTCTCTTGAAGCTTTTAAAATTCTCTCTAGAATTTTCAAAATCCATGTCCACATGTTTACAATTTCACGTCAAAAAATGGCTAAAATTCCAGTTGACATTTTTTCAAAGTCCCTTAAAAATTTTCCAATTTTTGTCCCAATTCTTCCCATTCCCATTGAAACTTTTCAAATCCCTCTCAAAATTGTTGAAATTCTGTTGAAGCTTTTAAAATTCTCTCTAGAATTTTCAAAATCCATGTCCACATGTTTATAATTTCACATAAAAAAATTGCTAAAATTCCAGTTGAAATTTTTTCAAAGTCCCTGAAAAATTTTCCAATTTTTGTCCCAATTCTTCCCATTCCCATTGAAACTTTTCAAATCCCTCTCAAAATTGTTGAAATTCTGTTGAAGCTTTTAAAATTCTCTCTAGAATTTTCAAAATCCATGTCCACATGTTTACAATTTCACGTCAAAAAATGGCTAAAATTCCAGTTGAAATTTTGTCAAAGTCCCTTAAAAATTTTCCAATTTTTGTCCCAATTCTTCCCATTCCCATTGAAACTTTTCAAATCCCTCTCAAAATTGTTGAAATTCTGTTGAAGCTTTTAAAATTCTCTCTAGAATTTTCAAAATCCATGTCCACATGTTTACAATTTCACATAAAAAAATTGCTAAAATTCCAGTTGAAATTTTTTCAAAGTCCCTGAAAAATTTTCCAATTTTTGTCCCAATTCTTCCCATTCCCATTGAAACTTTTCAAATCCCTCTCAAAATTGTGGAAATTCTGTTGAAGCTTTTAAAATTCTCTCTAGAATTTTCAAAATCCATGTCCACATGTTTACAATTTCACGTCAAAAAATGGCTAAAATTCCAGTTGAAATTTTTTCAAAGTCCCTTAAAAATTTTCCAATTTTTGTCCCAATTCTTCCCATTCCCATTGAAACTTTTCAAATCCCTCTCAAAATTGTTGAAATTCTGTTGAAGCTTTTAAAATTCTCTATAGAATTTTCGAAATCTATGTCCACATGTTTATAATTTCACGTCAAAAAATGGCTAAAATTCCAGTTGAAATTTTGTCAAAGTCCCTTAAAAATTTTCCAATTTTTGTCCCAATTCTTCCCATTCCCATTGAAACTTTTCAAATCCCTCTCAAAATTGTTGAAATTCTGTTGAAGCTTTTAAAATTCTCTCTAGAATTTTCAAAATCCATGTCCACATGTTTACAATTTCACGTCAAAAAATGGCTACAATTCCAGTTGAAATTTTTTCAAAGTCCCTGAAAAATTTTCCAATTTTTGTCCCAATTCTTCCCATTCCCATTGAAACTTTTCAAATCCCTCTCAAAATTGTTGAAATTCTCTTGAAGCTTTTAAAATTCTCTCTAGAATTTTCAAAATCCATGTCCACATGTTTATAATTTCACATAAAAAAATTGCTAAAATTCCAGTTGAAATTTTTTCAAAGTCCCTGAAAAATTTTCCAATTTTTGTCCCAATTCTTCCCATTCCCATTGAAACTTTTCAAATCCCTCTCAAAATTGTGGAAATTCTGTTGAAGCTTTTAAAATTCTCTCTAGAATTTTCAAAATCCATGTCCACATGTTTACAATTTCACGTCAAAAAATGGCTAAAATTCCAGTTGAAATTTTTTCAAAGTCCCTGAAAAATTTTCCAATTTTTGTCCCAATTCTTCCCATTCCCATTGAAACTTTTCAAATCCCTCTCAAAATTGTGGAAATTCTGTTGAAGCTTTTAAAATTCTCTCTAGAATTTTCAAAATCCATGTCCACATGTTTACAATTTCACGTCAAAAAATGGCTAAAATTCAGTTGAAATTTTTTCAAAGTCCCTGAAAAATTTTCCAATTTTTGTCCCAATTCTTCCCATTCCCATTGAAACTTTTCAAATCCCTCTCAAAATTGTTGAAATTCTGTTGAAGCTTTTAAAATTCTCTCTAGAATTTTCAAAATCCATGTCCACATGTTTACAATTTCACGTCAAAAAATGGCTAAAATTCCAGTTGAAATTTTTTCAAAGTCCCTTAAAAATTTTCCAATTTTTGTCCCAATTCTTCCCATTCCCATTGAAACTTTTCAAATCCCTCTCAAAATTGTTGAAATGCTCTTGAAGCTTTTAAAATTCTCTCTAGAATTTTCAAAATCCATGTCCACATGTTTATAATTTCACATAAAAAAATTGCTAAAATTCCAGTTGAAATTTTTTCAAAGTCCCTGAAAAATTTTCCAATTTTTGTCCCAATTCTTCCCATTCCCATTGAAACTTTTCAAATCCCTCTCAAAATTGTTGAAATTCTGTTGAAGCTTTTAAAATTCTCTCTAGAATTTTCAAAATCCATGTCCACATGTTTACAATTTCACGTCAAAAAATGGCTAAAATTCCAGTTGAAATTTTTTCAAAGTCCCTTAAAAATTTTCCAATTTTTGTCCCAATTCTTCCCATTCCCATTGAAACTTTTCAAATCCCTCTCAAAATTGTGGAAATTCTGTTGAAGCTTTTAAAATTCTCTCTAGAATTTTCAAAATCCACTTCAACATGTTTACAATTTCATGTCAAAAAATTGCTAAAATGCCAGTTGAAATTTTTTCAAAGTCCCTGAAAAATTTTCCAATTTTTGTCCCAATTCTTCCCATTCCCATTGAAACTTTTCAAATCCCTCTCAAAATTGTTGAAATTCTCTAGAAGCTTTTAAAATTCTCTCTAGAATTTTCAAAATCCATGTCCACATGTTTACAATTTCACGTCAAAAAATGGCTAAAATTCCAGTTGACATTTTTTCAAAGTCCCTTCAAAATTTTCCAATTTTTGTCCCAATTCTTCCCATTCCCATTGAAACTTTTCAAATCCCTCTCAAAATTGTTGAAATTCTGTTGAAGCTTTTAAAATTCTCTCTAGAATTTTCAAAATCCATGTCCACATGTTTATAATTTCACATAAAAAAATTGCTAAAATTCCAGTTGAAATTTTTTCAAAGTCCCTGAAAAATTTTCCAATTTTTGTCCCAATTCTTCCCATTCCCATTGAAACTTTTCAAATCCCTCTCAAAATTGTTGAAATTCTGTTGAAGCTTTTAAAATTCTCTCTAGAATTTTCAAAATCCATGTCCACATGTTTACAATTTCACGTCAAAAAATGGCTAAAATTCCAGTTGAAATTTTGTCAAAGTCCCTTAAAAATTTTCCAATTTTTGTCCCAATTCTTCCCATTCCCATTGAAACTTTTCAAATCCCTCTCAAAATTGTTGAAATTCTGTTGAAGCTTTTAAAATTCTCTCTAGAATTTTCAAAATCCATGTCCACATGTTTACAATTTCACATAAAAAAATTGCTAAAATTCCAGTTGAAATTTTTTCAAAGTCCCTGAAAAATTTTCCAATTTTTGTCCCAATTCTTCCCATTCCCATTGAAACTTTTCAAATCCCTCTCAAAATTGTGGAAATTCTGTTGAAGCTTTTAAAATTCTCTCTAGAATTTTCAAAATCCATGTCCACATGTTTACAATTTCACGTCAAAAAATGGCTAAAATTCCAGTTGAAATTTTTTCAAAGTCCCTTAAAAATTTTCCAATTTTTGTCCCAATTCTTCCCATTCCCATTGAAACTTTTCAAATCCCTCTCAAAATTGTTGAAATTCTCTTGAAGCTTTTAAAATTCTCTATAGAATTTTCGAAATCTATGTCCACATGTTTATAATTTCACATAAAAAAATTGCTAAAATTCCAGTTGAAATTTTTTCCAAGTCCCTTAAAAGTTTTCCAATTTTTGTCCCAATTCTTCCCATTCCCATTGAAACTTTTCAAATCCCTCTCAAAATTGTGGAAATTCTGTTGAAGCTTTTAAAATTCTCTCTAGAATTTTCAAAATCCATGTCCACATGTTTACAATTTCACGTCAAAAAATTGCTAAAATTCCAGTTGAAATTTTTTCAAAGTCCCTGAAAAATTTTCCAATTTTTGTCCCAATTCTTCCCATTCCCATTGAAACTTTTCAAATCCCTCTCAAAATTGTTGAAATTCTGTTGAAGCTTTTAAAATTCTCTCTAGAATTTTCAAAATCCATGTCCACATGTTTACAATTTCACGTCAAAAAATTGCTAAAATTCCAGTTGAAATTTTTTCAAAGTCCCTTAAAAATTTTCCAATTTTTGTCCCAATTCTTCCCATTCCCATTGAAACTTTTCAAATCCCTCTCAAAATTGTGGAAATTCTGTTGAAGCTTTTAAAATTCTCTCTAGAATTTTCAAAATCCATGTCCACATGTTTACAATTTCACGTCAAAAAATGGCTAAAATTCCAGTTGAAATTTTGTCAAAGTCCCTTAAAAATTTTCCAATTTTTGTCCCAATTCTTCCCATTCCCATTGAAACTTTTCAAATCCCTCTCAAAATTGTTGAAATTCTGTTGAAGCTTTTAAAATTCTCTCTAGAATTTTCAAAATCCATGTCCACATGTTTACAATTTCACGTCAAAAAATGGCTACAATTCCAGTTGAAATTTTTTCAAAGTCCCTGAAAAATTTTCCAATTTTTGTCACAATTCTTCCCATTCCCATTGAAACTTTTCAAATCCCTCTCAAAATTGTTGAAATTCTCTTGAAGCTTTTAAAATTCTCTCTAGAATTTTCAAAATCCATGTCCACATGTTTATAATTTCACATAAAAAAATTGCTAAAATTCCAGTTGAAATTTTTTCAAAGTCCCTGAAAAATTTTCCAATTTTTGTCCCAATTCTTCCCATTCCCATTGAAACTTTTCAAATCCCTCTCAAAATTGTGGAAATTCTGTTGAAGCTTTTAAAATTCTCTCTAGAATTTTCAAAATCCATGTCCACATGTTTACAATTTCACGTCAAAAAATGGCTAAAATTCCAGTTGAAATTTTTTCAAAGTCCCTGAAAAATTTTCCAATTTTTGTCCCAATTCTTCCCATTCCCATTGAAACTTTTCAAATCCCTCTCAAAATTGTGGAAATTCTGTTGAAGCTTTTAAAATTCTCTCTAGAATTTTCAAAATCCATGTCCACATGTTTACAATTTCACGTCAAAAAATGGCTAAAATTCAGTTGAAATTTTTTCAAAGTCCCTGAAAAATTTTCCAATTTTTGTCCCAATTCTTCCCATTCCCATTGAAACTTTTCAAATCCCTCTCAAAATTGTTGAAATTCTGTTGAAGCTTTTAAAATTCTCTCTAGAATTTTCAAAATCCATGTCCACATGTTTACAATTTCACGTCAAAAAATGGCTAAAATTCCAGTTGAAATTTTTTCAAAGTCCCTTAAAAATTTTCCAATTTTTGTCCCAATTCTTCCCATTCCCATTGAAACTTTTCAAATCCCTCTCAAAATTGTTGAAATGCTCTTGAAGCTTTTAAAATTCTCTCTAGAATTTTCAAAATCCATGGCCACATGTTTATAATTTCACATAAAAAAATTGCTAAAATTCCAGTTGAAATTTTTTCAAAGTCCCTGAAAAATTTTCCAATTTTTGTCCCAATTCTTCCCATTCCCATTGAAACTTTTCAAATCCCTCTCAAAATTGTGGAAATTCTGTTGAAGCTTTTAAAATTCTCTCTAGAATTTTCAAAATCCACTTCAACATGTTTACAATTTCATGTCAAAAAATTGCTAAAATGCCAGTTGAAATTTTTTCAAAGTCCCTGAAAAATTTTCCAATTTTTGTCCCAATTCTTCCCATTCCCATTGAAACTTTTCAAATCCCTCTCAAAATTGTTGAAATTCTGTTGAAGCTTTTAAAATTCTCTCTAGAATTTTCAAAATCCATGTCCACATGTTTACAATTTCACGTCAAAAAATGGCTAAAATTCCAGTTGAAATTTTTTCAACGTCCCTTAAAAATTTTCCAATTTTCATCCCAATTCTTCCCATTCCCATTGAAACTTTTCAAATCCCTCTCAAAACTGTTGAAATTCTGTTGAAGCTTTTAAAATTCTCTCTAGAATTTTCAAAATCCATGTCCGCATGTTTATAATTTCACATAAAAAAATTGCTAAAATTCCAGTTGAAATTTTTTCAAAGTCCCTGAAAAATTTTCCAATTTTTGTCCCAATTCTTCTCATTCCCATTGAAACTTTTCAAATCCCTCTCAAAATTGTTGAAATTCTGTTGAAGCTTTTAAAATTCTCTCTAGAATTTTCGAAATCTATGTCCACATGTTTATAATTTCACATAAAAAAATTGCTAAAATTCCAGTTGAAATTTTTTCAAAGTCCCTTAAAAATTTTCCAATTTTTGCCCAATTCTTCCCATTCCCATTGAAACTTTTCAAATCCCTCTCAAAATTGTGGAAATTCTGTTGAAGCTTTTAAAATTCTCTCTAGAATTTTCAAAATCCATGTCCACATGTTTACAATTTCACGTCAAAAAATGGCTACAATTCCAGTTGAAATTTTTTCAAAGTCCCTGAAAAATTTTCCAATTTTTGTCACAATTCTTCCCATTCCCATTGAAACTTTTCAAATCCCTCTCAAAATTGTTGAAATTCTCTTGAAGCTTTTAAAATTCTCTCTAGAATTTTCAAAATCCATGTCCACATGTTTATAATTTCACATAAAAAAATTGCTAAAATTCCAGTTGAAATTTTTTCAAAGTCCCTTAAAAATTTTCCAATTTTTGTCCCAATTCTTCCCATTCCCATTGAAACTTTTCAAATCCCTCTCAAAATTGTTGAAATTCTGTTGAAGCTTTTAAAATTCTCTCTAGAATTTTCAAAATCCATGTCCACATGTTTACAATTTCACGTCAAAAAATGGCTAAAATTCCAGTTGAAATTTTTTCAAAGTCCCTTAAAAATTTTCCAATTTTTGTCCCAATTCTTCCCATTCCCATTGAAACTTTTCAAATCCCTCTCAAAATTGTTGAAATTCTCTAGAAGCTTTTAAAATTCTCTCTAGAATTTTCAAAATCCATGTCCACATGTTTACAATTTCACGTCAAAAAATGGCTAAAATTCCAGTTGAAATTTTTTCAAAGTCCCTGAAAAATTTTCCAATTTTTGTCCCAATTCTTCCCATTCCCATTGAAACTTTTCAAATCCCTCTCAAAATTGTTGAAATTCTGTTGAAGCTTTTAAAATTCTCTCTAGAATTTTCAAAATCCATGTCCACATGTTTACAATTTCACGTCAAAAAATGGCTAAAATTCAGTTGAAATTTTTTCAAAGTCCCTGAAAAATTTTCCAATTTTTGTCCCAATTCTTCCCATTCCCATTGAAACTTTTCAAATCCCTCTCAAAATTGTTGAAATTCTCTTGAAGCTTTTAAAATTCTCTCTAGAATTTTCAAAATCCATGTCCACATGTTTACAATTTCACGTCAAAAAATGGCTAAAATTCCAGTTGAAATTTTTTCAAAGTCCCTTAACAATTTTCCAATTTTTGTCCCAATTCTTCCCATTCCCATTGAAACTTTTCAAATCCCTCTCAAAATTGTTGAAATTCTCTAGAAGCTTTTAAAATTCTCTCTAGAATTTTCGAAATCTATGTCCACATGTTTATAATTTCACATAAAAAAATTGCTAAAATTCCAGTTGAAATTTTTTCAAAGTCCCTTAAAAGTTTTCCAATTTTTGTCCCAATTCTTCCCATTCCCATTGAAACTTTTCAAATCCCTCTCAAAATTGTGGAAATTCTGTTGAAGCTTTTAAAATTCTCTCTAGAATTTTCAAAATCCATGTCCACATGTTTACAATTTCACGTCAAAAAATGGCTAAAATTCCAGTTGCAATTTTTTCAAAGTCCCTTAAAAATTTTCCAATTTTTGTCCCAATTCTTCCCATTCCCATTGAAACTTTTCAAATCCCTCTCAAAATTCTTGAAATTCTGTTGAAGCTTTTAAAATTCTCTCTAGAATTTTCAAAATCCATGTCCACATGTTTACAATTTCACGTCAAAAAATTGCTAAAATTCCAGTTGAAATTTTTTCAAAGTCCCTTAAAAATTTTCCAATTTTTGTCCCAATTCTTCCCATTCCCATTGAAACTTTTCAAATCCCTCTCAAAATTGTGGAAATTCTGTTGAAGCTTTTAAAATTCTCTCTAGAATTTTCAAAATCCATGTCCACATGTTTACAATTTCACGTCAAAAAATGGCTAAAATTCCAGTTGAAATTTTGTCAAAGTCCCTTAAAAATTTTCCAATTTTTGTCCCAATTCTTCCCATTCCCATTGAAACTTTTCAAATCCCTCTCAAAATTGTTGAAATTCTGTTGAAGCTTTTAAAATTCTCTCTAGAATTTTCAAAATCCATGTCCACATGTTTACAATTTCACGTCAAAAAATGGCTACAATTCCAGTTGAAATTTTTTCAAAGTCCCTGAAAAATTTTCCAATTTTTGTCCCAATTCTTCCCATTCCCATTGAAACTTTTCAAATCCCTCTCAAAATTGTTGAAATTCTCTTGAAGCTTTTAAAATTCTCTCTAGAATTTTCAAAATCCATGTCCACATGTTTATAATTTCACATAAAAAAATTGCTAAAATTCCAGTTGAAATTTTTTCAAAGTCCCTGAAAAATTTTCCAATTTTTGTCCCAATTCTTCCCATTCCCATTGAAACTTTTCAAATCCCTCTCAAAATTGTTGAAATTCTCTTGAAGCTTTTAAAATTCTCTCTAGAATTTTCAAAATCCATGTCCACATGTTTACAATTTCACGTCAAAAAATGGCTAAAATTCCAGTTGAAATTTTTTCAAAGTCCCTGAAAAATTTTCCAATTTTTGTCCCAATTCTTCCCATTCCCATTGAAACTTTTCAAATCCCTCTCAAAATTGTTTTAATTCTGTTGAAGCTTTTAAAATTCTCTCTAGAATTTTCAAAATCCATGTCCACATGTTTACAATTTCACGTCACAAAATGGCTAAAATTCAGTTGAAATTTTTTCAAAGTCCCTGAAAAATTTTCCAATTTTTGTCCCAATTCTTCCCATTCCCATTGAAACTTTTCAAATCCCTCTCAAAATTGTTGAAATTCTGTTGAAGCTTTTAAAATTCTCTCTAGAATTTTCAAAATCCATGTCCACATGTTTACAATTTCACGTCAAAAAATGGCTAAAATTCCAGTTGAAATTTTTTCAAAGTCCCTTAAAAATTTTCCAATTTTTGTCCCAATTCTTCCCATTCCCATTGAAACTTTTCAAATCCCTCTCAAAATTGTTGAAATGCTCTTGAAGCTTTTAAAATTCTCTCTAGAATTTTCAAAATCCATGTCCACATGTTTATAATTTCACATAAAAAAATTGCTAAAATTCCAGTTGAAATTTTTTCAAAGTCCCTGAAAAATTTTCCAATTTTTGTCCCAATTCTTCCCATTCCCATTGAAACTTTTCAAATCCCTCTCAAAATTGTTGAAATTCTGTTGAAGCTTTTAAAATTCTCTCTAGAATTTTCAAAATCCATGTCCACATGTTTACAATTTCACGTCAAAAAATGAAAATTCCAGTTGAAATTTTTTCAAAGTCCCTTAAAAATTTTCCAATTTTTGTCCCAATTCTTCCCATTCCATTGAAACTTTTCAAATCCCTCTCAAAATTGTGGAAATTCTGTTGAAGCTTTTAAAATTCTCTCTAGAATTTTCAAAATCCACTTCAACATGTTTACAATTTCATGTCAAAAAATTGCTAAAATGCCAGTTGAAATTTTTTCAAAGTCCCTGAAAAATTTTCCAATTTTTGTCCCAATTCTTCCCATTCCCATTGAAACTTTTCAAATCCCTCTCAAAATTGTTGAAATTCTGTTGAAGCTTTTAAAATTCTCTCTAGAATTTTCAAAATCCATGTCCACATGTTTACAATTTCACGTCAAAAAATGGCTAAAATTCCAGTTGAAATTTTTTCAACGTCCCTTAAAAATTTTCCAATTTTCATCCCAATTCTTCCCATTCCCATTGAAACTTTTCAAATCCCTCTCAAAACTGTTGAAATTCTGTTGAAGCTTTTAAAATTCTCTCTAGAATTTTCAAAATCCATGTCCGCATGTTTATAATTTCACATAAAAAAATTGCTAAAATTCCAGTTGAAATTTTTTCAAAGTCCCTGAAAAATTTTCCAATTTTTGTCCCAATTCTTCTCATTCCCATTGAAACTTTTCAAATCCCTCTCAAAATTGTTGAAATTCTGTTGAAGCTTTTAAAATTCTCTCTAGAATTTTCGAAATCTATGTCCACATGTTTATAATTTCACATAAAAAAATTGCTAAAATTCCAGTTGAAATTTTTTCAAAGTCCCTTAAAAATTTTCCAATTTTTGCCCAATTCTTCCCATTCCCATTGAAACTTTTCAAATCCCTCTCAAAATTGTGGAAATTCTGTTGAAGCTTTTAAAATTCTCTCTAGAATTTTCAAAATCCATGTCCACATGTTTACAATTTCACGTCAAAAAATGGCTAAAATTCCAGTTGAAATTTTTTCAAAGTCCCTTAAAAATTTTCCAATTTTTGTCCCAATTCTTCCCATTCCCATTGAAACTTTTCAAATCCCTCTCAAAATTGTTGAAATTCTCTTGAAGCTTTTAAAATTCTCTCTAGAATTTTCAAAATCCATGTCCACATGTTTACAATTTCACGTCAAAAAATGGCTAAAATTCCAGTTGAAATTTTTTCAAAGTCCCTGAAAAATTTTCCAATTTTTGTCCCAATTCTTCCCATTCCCATTGAAACTTTTCAAATCCCTCTCAAAATTGTTGAAATTCTGTTGAAGCTTTTAAAATTCTCTCTAGAATTTTCAAAATCCATGTCCACATGTTTACAATTTCACGTCAAAAAATGGCTAAAATTCAGTTGAAATTTTTTCAAAGTCCCTGAAAAATTTTCCAATTTTTGTCCCAATTCTTCCCATTCCCATTGAAACTTTTCAAATCCCTCTCAAAATTGTTGAAATTCTCTTGAAGCTTTTAAAATTCTCTCTAGAATTTTCAAAATCCATGTCCACATGTTTACAATTTCACGTCAAAAAATGGCTAAAATTCCAGTTGAAATTTTTTCAAAGTCCCTGAAAAATTTTCCAATTTTTGTCCCAATTCTTCCCATTCCCATTGAAACTTTTCAAATCCCTCTCAAAATTGTTGAAATTCTGTTGAAGCTTTTAAAATTCTCTCTAGAATTTTCAAATCCATGTCCACATGTTTACAATTTCACGTCAAAAAATGGCTAAAATTCAGTTGAAATTTTTCAAAGTCCCTGAAAAATTTTCCAATTTTTGTCCCAATTCTTCCCATTCCCATTGAAACTTTTCAAATCCCTCTCAAAATTGTTGAAATTCTCTTGAAGCTTTTAAAATTCTCTCTAGAATTTTCAAAATCCATGTCCACATGTTTACAATTTCACGTCAAAAATGGCTAAAATTCCAGTTGAAATTTTTTCAAAGTCCCTTAAAAATTTTCCAATTTTTGTCCCAATTCTTCCCATT